>NW_024400756.1:0-22804 GCF_905171765.1 Bufo bufo | reverse complement strand
CTAGTAGAGGACGTCCCCACTCCAGTAATGCCTGACACTAGGTTTCTTGACTAGGCCCATATGCAGCACGAGGCCCCAAAATGTCCTCATTTCGGCTGCACTGACCGGAGTCCAGCCATCGGGCCTAGCCAAAAAGGAGCCCGGGTGTTGAGCAACAAATTGTTGACTAAAAAAGTCGTATTCATTGAAGCCCACTGTGGAAATCTGAATTCCTGATTGGCCTTCAAAATCAGGAATCACGGGCTCATAACGCTCTGGGGTACAACAGACAAGTTCACCGCCAGGGGGCTCCGGTGGATTTAACTGGTGGGCCGGAAAACTAGTACGAGCCCCAGAGCTGCTCGTACTAGGGTGGGCCACAGGGTCCCTAGCATGGCGGTCCCCTTGCTCTGCCTGGTGGCGTCTCCGCCGCCTTGGGGGCTCATCATCATCGCTAGATGATGAGGACGCGGATGACAAAAGGGGGGTTATCCTCATCCTCACTGGGACTCTCGGACTCAGAGGCAAGTTGGGCGTATGCCTCCTCGGCCGAGAACATCCGGCGGGCCATAGGGGAGAGTGTGTCTGCGTGTGCGTGTAAATCTTTATTTGGTGAGCGTGCGTGTGGGGGCACGGGTGTTCGCGAACTCACCCTAAACCTAACAGACAAAAAAAAAAGACTAACTAAAAAACGGGGAAAAATGTGAAAAAAGATATATAAGAAAATCAAAATCGCTGATCAACCGTCCGAAATTGATCAGCGGTGGGGTGTGCGATGCGCTAACAGTGGCCGGACGCTAAGAGTGCCAGTCACACAGTGATGGCCAGTTTGCAGTGTTCGCCGACGAACTGCCTGCTCCCGGTGACCGCATGTGTTTCAGAGCGGCTCGCGGCGCAGACTTACCTCTGCATCGCTGGTCTTGGGAATAAAGATGGCAGATCGCATGTGTTCGTCGGCAAACACTGCGAACTGGCCATGACTGCGGCCACAGTCAGCGTACGCACAAAAAAAAAAAAAAAAAACTGCCTGCACCCCAAAAAAGTTGTGTGGGGGGGCAGGGGGGCAAGCTACAGCACCCCTGGGGGGTCTAGGGTCACACAGCTGTGCTGTGGACCCCAGACACCCAATTTAGGGTGATGCAACCAAAACTGTTTGTTTGTTTTTTCTTCAACTAACTTTCCCTAAATATCCCTGCCTAATCTAACTTGTCCCTAGCCTTTCCCTAAATTCCTGGGGGTGCTGGCTAGAGATCGTGCAGCTCTGGATCCGACGTGCAGCTCTGGGGACCCGATAACCCGGAACAGGATGGTGATCGGTGGTGTAATAATACACCACCAATCACCATCCTGCGATCCTGAGCGGTGATGGTGACATCACCTCTCAGGATCGCTCTCATTGGGCGGGTGGGTCATTCAAATTATCGCAGCGCTCCTCTCCTCCTCCTTTTGTGTCCGGGAGCCGAGGAGAGAGGAGCGCTGCGATAATTTGAATGACCCACCCGCCCAATGAGAGCGATCCTGAGAGGTGATGTCACCATCACCTCTCAGGATCGCAGGATGGTGATTGGTGGTGTATTATCACACCACCGATCACCATCCTGTTCCGGGTTATCGGGTCCCCAAAGACCTGAATAACCCGGAAACGCAGCAAACCGCAGGTCTGAATTGACCTGCGGTTTGCTGCGATCGCCTACACGGGGTGGTCACAGGACCCCCCCTCGCATTTAGCCAAGGTGCCTGCTCAATGATTTGAGCAGGCACCGGGTTCCGATCACCGCCCGCCGAGCGGCGGTGATCGGATATACATAGGACGTACCGGTACGTCCTGTGTCCTTAAGGATCGGGAAATCAGGGCGTACAGGTACGCCCTATGTCCGGAACAGGTTAAAGCTATTACCACATAAAGTGACACATGTCAGATTTTTAAAAAATGGCCTGGGCAGGAAGGTGAAAACAGGCACGGGGTTGAAGGGGTTAAAAGACAATATATACAGTTATTTTATGGTATTAGGGATATATGTAGATATACAGTACAGACCAAAGGTTTGGACACACCTTCTCATTCAAAGAGTTTTCTTTATTTTCATGACTATGAGGGCATGAAAACTATGAATTAACACATGTGGAATTATATACAAAACAAACAAGTGTGAAACAACTGAAAATATGTCATATTCTAGGTTCTTCAAAGTAACCACCTTTTGCTTTGATTACTGCTTTGCACACCCTTGGCATTCTCTTGATGAGTTTCAAGAGGTAGTCCCCTGAAATGGTCTTCCAACAGTCTTGAAGGAGTTCCCAGAGATGCTTAGCACTTGTTGGCCCTTTTGCCTTCACTCTGCGGTCCAGCTCACCCCAAACCATCTCGATTGGGTTCAGGTCCGGTGACTGTGGAGGCCAGGTCATCTGGCGCAGCACCCCATCACTCTCCTTCATGGTCAAATAGCCCTTACTTTCAAAGTTTTCCCAATTTTTCGGCTGACTGACTGACCTTCATTTCTTAAAGTAATGATGGCCACTCGTTTTTCTTTACTTAGCTGCTTTTTTCTTGCCATAATACAAATTCTAACAGTCTATTCAGTAGGACTATCAGCTGTGTATCCACCTGACTTCTCCTCAACGCAACTGATGGTCCCAACCCCATTTATAAGGCAAGAAATCCCACTTATTAAACCTGACAGGGCACACCTGTGAAGTGAAAACCATTTCAGGGGACTACCTCTTGAAGCTCATCAAGAGAATGCCAAGAGTGTGCAAAGCAGTAATCAAAGCAAAAGGTGGCTACTTTGAAGAACCTAGAATATGACATATTTTCAGTTGTTTCACACTTGTTTGTTATGTATATAATTCCACATGTGTTAATTCATAGTTTTGATGCCTTCATAGTCATGAAAATAAAGAAAACTCTTTGAATGAGAAGGTGTGTCCAAACTTTTGGTCTGTACTGTACATGTATAGAATTACAATACTATGGTTGTGTTTGTGTATCCCAGATATGGGGGAGGACATGTCAGACAATTGTGATGCAATACCCAGGAACTGATCATTATAACCCACCAAACCAGTTCCTTGGTGTAAAATCCCAAGAAACAATATCAGATTTGTTTAGGGGTAGCTAGGGGACAAGTCAAAAATGTCAGTAAAGAATTATGGCATACTCCAACCTGCCTTAGGGTACTTTTACACTAGGGTACTTATTCTTTTCCGATACTGAAATCCGGTAGAGTCTCAATACTGGAAAAAAACGCATCAGTTTTGTCCTAATGCATTTTAAATGGAAAGCAATCCGTTCAGTATGCATCAGGATGTCTTCCCGGAACGTCCCTTGCACGGTATTTGACCGGACAAAATACCGCAGCTTGCTGCTGTATTTTTCCTGGACAAAATCACGGAACAATACTGCACTTGCCGGATCCGGCATCAATTTCCATAGAGATGTATTAATGCCGGATCCGATAATCTGGGATCCTCCAGCCACAGCTCTAGCCGCTCCGTTCTCGTTGTAGGTGCGGGTTCCAGAGGTGGGGCCCGCACCTATCAGAAGATGGGGGCATATCCTAGCGATATGCCCCCATTGTCTGTGATGGGAATACCCCTCTAAATCCAACTGACTACAATGTATAACCAGGCTCTCACATTTTTGCACCCGTAGACACCAATGCTGTCATGACCGACGCTGTACAGGTCATCAGACTACCAGTGCCGACAGGGATTTGGGGACATGATAAGGTAGACTTAGCAAAATTGGTGTAAAAGAAAACCGGCTTAGCTGTCCATAGCAACCAATCAGACTGCAGCTTTCCTTTTTCACAGCTCCTTTGGAAAATGAAAGGTGGAATCTGATTGGTTGCTATGGGCAACTAAGCCAGTTCTACTTTACACCAGTTTGATAAATCTCCCACAATACGTGTGCTCTCTAATTATGCTCCGGTGAAACCAGCCTAACATGCAGGAACAGACTGGAGTGGACACTCCCTCTAAGATAATTGTCATTTAACAATGGCTAGGCCTCAGCTATAATCTGTCCCGCACGTCAGGACATTGGGTTTTATCCAACAGAAAGATAAAGAGATTTGTGAGGTAGAACTTGAGATGCCGGTTTGGGCGGCCCACCCTGTGTAACACAATGGCAGTGACTGGTATCACTAATGACACCACACAGTCCTGCACTCTCGTCTCTGCCATATCAAATAAAAAGGCGGGCTACATCCGTGAGGAAGGGAGGGGGGGGAGGTCTGGCCGTAGTGACGTCACGTGCAGTTCTGGTTGTAGCCACTGGGGGGCGGGGCCGGATCCCGGAAGTGTTACGTGTATGTGTCAGGCTAAAGTCAGGACACGGAGCTGAGTGGCTGAACTTAGTGAGTACATTCATGTCATGCCTGCAGATTACACACACAGCTCTGCTGTGCTGCCCTGACACAGCTGCTTTCTTGCAGCCTTTCATTCTTAAGCCTATTTTATGTGTTTACGATTCTGTTTCTGTCCTGATGTGTTTTCACTGACCATTAGAATAGCGGTAAGGAGAGTGCAGTGTCGTTTCGCACTCCCTCTCTGTCTGTCATACCGGTAGGTCATCTGTGGGGTTCGGTCTATGGCTGTTTGCAGTAATTCAGGCGGCCTGGGTGCTCCAGTGTCATTGGCACCTGAGTGAGCCTGTCACCACTCTTTCCTATCCAGTAACCTCTGTGCAGGAAAGAAAATCGATTGTTCTTTCATTTATGGGAAAAGACTTCAAAGTTGTGGAAATTTCCTGCCACGAAAAATTGTGTTGTGACCTGATATTATATTTAACGCAGTGCAAAGTGACCCCAGAAGTCCTCTACTGGGGAAGTGTGACCACCGAGGATTCCCATAGTGGTCCTGTATGTGTCCTGTACGTGGTCCTGTATGTGGTCCGTCATGGACTGACGCGTAGGGCATGGGAATCGTGTCTGTATGTACGTACCAATACCAACCTACACTGGCTCCTATAGGTAACCACTGTGTATTAGACTCTCCACACCAAAATTATGAATAATCAAATTATTCTTTATTAATTCCTTACCAAACAGTCATGTACAGTTTTTTTTTAAAAGTCGAGCAGCAGCGGCGTATACAAAGAAAAGAGCCACAATGCATGTCCTATATCAGTAAAAAGAAATCCCAATAATGAGCCTTATATAGTGCTAGACCGGGATGAGAAAACTATAATATTCATATATATATATATATATATATATATATATATATATATATAATATAATATATCTCCTAATATAGACATTGAACACATTGTCCAGTTATCCCCTGAGGAAGTGACTTGTGAAACGTACATTGGGGTCTGAGCCACATTAGTCCGTATAAACTTTCTTTTGATCTATTCCCCGATGAACTTTAAATGGTATTTATTGCACTTAGCACTTTTGCCCACCCTTGTGCTTTAAAGGGGTTGTCTCATCATAGACAATGGGGGCATATCGCTAGGATGGGTTCCCCCCGCACCTATATCTGGAACGGAGCCCCTCAAGGTGGTGGCTGGAGGACTCCGGTCTGGCCACCACCAAGCCGGCTCCCCATAGAAGTGAATAAGAGCGCACCGCGCATGACCGGCCACCGCTCCCTGGGCTCGACGGAAATAGCCGAGCCAGCGCTCGGCTAATTTCGCCGACCCCATAGAAAAAGAATGGAGGGCGGCTGCGCATGTGCAGTGTGCCCTCCTTCACTTTCGGGGCTCCGTTCTCTATATAGGTGCGGGTCCCAGCGGTGGGACCCACACCTATATGACCATGGGGGCATATCCTAGCGATATGCCCCCATTGTCTATGATGAGACAACCCCTTTAAGGCTATATAGATGGGTTTTCACTATGCAGGAATGAATATTATACACTGCTCAAAAAAAAAAAAGGGAACACCTAAATAACACAATGTAACTCCAAGTCAATCACACTTCTGTGAAATCAAACTGTCCACTTAGGAAGCAACACTGAGTGACAATCAATTTCACATGCTGTTGTGGAAATGGGATAGACAACAGGTGGAAATTATAGGCAATTAGCAAGACACCCCCAATAAAGGAGTGGTTCTCAGTTCCTATGCTTCCTGGCTGATGTTTTGGTCACTTTTGAATGCTGGCAGTGCTTTCACTCTAGTGGTAGCATGAGACTGAGTCTACAACCGACACAAGTGGCTCAGGTAGTGCAGCTTATCCAGGATGGCACATCAATGCGAGCTGTGGCAAGAAGGTTTGCTGTGTCTGTCAGCGTAGTGTCCAGAGCATGGAGGCGCTACCAGGAGACAGGCCAGTACATCAGGAGATGTGGCGGAGGCCGTAGGAGGGCAACAACCCAGCAGCAGGACCGCTACCTCCGCCTTTGTGCAAGGAGGAACAGGAGGAGCACTGCCAGAGCCCTGCAAAATGACCTCCAGCAGGTCACAAATGTGCATGCGTCTGCTTAAACGGTCAGAAACAGACTCCATGAGGGTGATATGAGGGCCCGACGTCCACAGGTGGGGGTTGTGCTTACAGCCCAACACCGTACAGGACGTTTGGCATTTGCCAGAGAACACCAAGATTGGCAAAGCAGATGAAAGCAGGTTCACACTGAGCACATGTGACAGAGTCTGGAGACGCCGTGGAGAACGTTCTGCTGCCTGCAACATCCTCCAGCATGACCGGTTTGGCATTGGGTCAGTAATGGTGTGGGGTGGCATTTCTTTGGAGGGCCGCACAGCCCTCCATGTGCTCGCCAGAGGTAGCCTGACTGCCATTAGGTACCGAGATGAGATCCTCAGACCCCTTGTGAGACCATATGCTGGTGCGGTTGGCCCTGGGTTCCTCCTAATGCAAGACAATGCTAGACCTCATGTGGCTGGAGTGTGTCAGCAGTTCCTGCAAGACGAAGGCATTGATGCTATGGACTGGCCCGCCCGTTCCCCAGACCTGAATCCAATTGAGCACATCTGGGACATCATGTCTCGCTCTATCCACCAACGTCACGTTGCACCACAGACTGTCCAGGAGTTGGCAGATGCTTTAGTCCAGGTCTGGGAGGAGATCCCTCAGGAGACCGTCCGCCACCTCATCAGGAGCATGCACAGGCGTTGTAGGGAGGTCATACAGGCATGTGGAGGCCACACACACTACTGAGCCTCATTTTGACATGTTTTAAGGACATTACATCAAAGTTGGATCAGCCTGTAGTGTGTTTTTCCACTTTAATTTTGAGTGTGACTCCAAATCCAGACCTCCATGGGTTGAAAAATTTGATTTCCATTTTTTTTTTGTGTGATTTTCTTGTCAGCACATTCAACTATGTAAAGAACAAAGTATTTCAGAAGAATATTTAATTAACTCAGATCTAGGATGTGTTATTTTTGTGTTCCCTTTATTTTTTTGAGCAGTGTAGTTTTCTAATTTCGGGTGGGTATCGCACTATAGATGCTCGCTCTTCCCTCAGTCTCCATCAAATTGCGGCCCCATTGAAGTGAATGGGTCCACATCCGAGCCGCCAAAACGGCGGCTCGGATGCGGACCCAAACAACGGCCGTGTGCATGAGGCCTAAGGCTCCATTCACACGTCCGCAAATGGGTCCGCAAAATTGCGGAACGGGTGCGGACCCATTCATTCTCTATGGGGACGGAATGGATGTGGACAGCACACAGTGTGCTGTCCGCATTTGCGGAGCGCGGCCCCGATCTTCCGGTCCGCAGCTCCGCAAAAGATAGAACATGTCCTATTCTTGTCCGCATTTCTATAGGGGGTGCCAGCCGGTGTGTTGTCGGTCCGCATCACACCACGAACGTGTAAATGGACCCTAAGTGCATCAGTTCCCCCCAGTGCCATCAGCTCCGTTCCCCCAGTGCCATCGGCTCTCTCCCCCCCCCCACCTCTTGTGCCATCTCTCCCCTAAGGCCAGGCCACACTTTAGTTAAACCACGGACACACGGTCGGTGAGAGCCCAGCCTGCCCTCCTCTGACACCCGGAATGCACAGCGTCATTGGTTGCTATGACGCTGTGCCCTTAGTCGCGCCCCCACCCTCTCAGTGTCACCAACTTACATTTCCGCGCTGCTCTGTGCCTGATGTCACACAGCGCGTCAGGTGACAGTGTGCGTATGTCAGGAGGTCAGTGCAGCGTGGGACCATGGACGTGCTGTGGAGTGTCCGGAGGCCCCCCGCTGGAAAGATGAGTATTCCGAGCGCATTGCGGGCCAGCGGGAGACCACAGAGCGGGAGTAATAGCAAGCGATTCACTCCCGCTCCGTGTTCACGTGACACAAACGAATCCTCGATGCAAAAAATTAGCATCGAGGATTTTTTTGTGTCGATTTAATCGAGTACTCGTTGCAGCCCTAAAAATCGCTAAGTGTACATGAGGTTAGTGTAATCTCACACACTTTGTTGGTACTGTGTTACGCTGCGGTTTTTCCGCACGGAAATCCGCACTAAAAAACGACACTTATTCCACAACGGATGCAGCTTTAGAGCTCATGCACACGTCTGTATGTATTTTGCAGCCCGCAAAACACGGATCAGCAAAAAAAAAACTGATTACATCCGTGTTACATCTTTTTATTTTTTCGCGGATTCATTGTAACAATGCCTGTCCTGGTCCGCAAAATGGACAAGAATAGGACGTTTTCTATTTCTTTGCAGAACGGACTTGCGGACATATGGATACGGAGTACACACGGGGGGTTATTTCCGTATTTTTATGGGCCCCTATAAATGCTTCTGCATTCGGGCCACAAAAAAAACAGAGCGGACACGGACAAAAAATACGTTCATGTGCACGAGCCCTTACAAACAGCTTTTCCGCACTGTGTACATGAGATTTCTCAGATCACATTCAGGCCTCATGCACACGACTGTATGTATTTTACGGTCCGCAAAAAATACGAATAACATCCGTGTGAATTCCATATTTTGCGGAACAGAACAGCTGGCCCCTAATAGAGCAGTACTATCCTTGTCCGTAATGTGGACAATAATAGGATATGTTCTATTTCTTTTCGGAACGGACATACGGATTGCACACTGAGTAACTTCCTTTTTTTTTTTTTTTTTTTTTTTTTTTTTTTTTTGCGGACCCATTGAAATGATCGGTTCCGCATATGGTCTGTGTATGGACACGGGAAGAAAATATGTTTGTGTGCATTAGCCCTCACTTTGATGGTACTGTACAACGATGTGATTTTATTTTTCCTTCGAAAATCCGTGCGGAAAAACTGCACGTAATCTGCAACATGTGCGGGTGGCTTTAGGGTATCTGCACACGTTGCAGATTCCGCATGTTTTTTTTTTTTTCCCATGTGGAAAAACTGCAGTGTAATACAGTATCATCAAAGCGTATGAGAATTTACAAATCTCATGTACACTTTGCTTGGAAATTAACCTGCCATGTGCATTTAGAGATCCGCAACACGTCATTTATTTGTGAGAATTTTTTTTTTTTTCGTGTGTGAATTTCAACCTTTTCAAAGCAAGGGAGAGATCTGCAGAACATTTGCACCAAAACTCCAAGTAGTTATGGCCTCATGCACACGACCGTTGTTTTGGTCCGCATTCGAGACGCAGTTTTTTCGGCTTGGATGCGGACCCATTCACTTCAGTGGGGCCGCAAAAGATGCGGACAGCACTCCGTGTGCTGTCCGCATCCGTTGCTCCGTTCCGTGGTCTGCAAAAAAAATATAACCTGTCCTATTCTTGTCCGTTTTGCGGACAAGAATAAGTAGTTATATCAATGTCTGTCCGTGCGGTTCCACAAATTGCGGAAGGCACACGGACGCCATCCGTGTTTTGCGGACCACAAAACACACAACGTTCGTGTGCATGAGGCCTAACACATGTATTTATTTTTTGGTGCGGAAACGTTTTGAAATTTTCACTCTTGAGCAGCAACTCTTAGGCCCCTTTCACACGGGCATCGCGGAAGAGGTCTGGATGCGTTGCAGGAAACCCACACGAGTGCGCACGCAATTTCAGTCAGTTTTGTCTGCAATTGCGTTGTTCAGGTTTTTTTTTTCTGCGTGAGTGCAAAGCGTTTTAATGCGTTTTGCACGCGCGTAGTAAAAAACTGAATGTTGATACCCAGACCCGAACCCGGACTTCTTCACTGAAGTTCGGGTTTGGGTTCAGTGTTCTGTAGATTTTTAATTTTTTATTTTCCATCATAACAGGGTTATAAGGGAAAATGCCTAATAGCATTCTTTAATACAGAATGCTAAGTAAAAAATCATTAAAAAAATTACTCACCTCATCCACTTGATCGCACAGCCGTTATCGTCCTCTTTCTTCTTCTTGCGGGACCTGCTCTGACTGAGCGCGGATGTCAGTCCAGGTCCTACTAAATGATTACACTTGCTCGGCTGTTGTAATTAGGAATGAGCGAAGTCGATTCGCATAAAACTTAGTTCTAATACTGTACGGAGTGAGCGTACAGTATTAGACTGTATTGGCTCCGATGAGCCAAAGTTATTGCTTCGTGAAGTCTCGCAAGACTTTGCGCAATAACTTCATAAATTTAATTTCTACTGTAAAAAAAAACATTTCCCGAACTCTGGTTCGGTTCCAAGTGGTATCTTGGAACCTAACTCGAGCTTGCGAAATAGTTTTTTACAGTATAAATCAATTTCTGAAGCTATTACGCTAAGTCTCGCAAGACTTCGCGAAGCAATAACTACGGCTCATCGGAGCCAATACAGTCTAATACTGTACGCTCACTTCGTACAGTATTAGAACTAAGTTTTATGCGAAGAGACTTTGGAAGTTTCATCCGAAGTCGATTCGCTCATCCCTAGTTGTAATTCCTGTAGCAGTGAAAGGAGGATTCTGGGAGTTGTAGTTTCAGAAGAGCAGGAGCGCCGGAGGTTGCTGATCCCTGATCTACATCTACTAGCAACCATCAGTGAAAAACATACTGGGGGAGATTTATCAAGACGGGTGCAAAGGAAAACTGGTTTAGTTGCCACCAAGCAGATTCCACCTTTAGGCTACTTTCACACTAGCGTTCGGGGTTCCGCTTGTGAGTTCCGTTTGAAGGCTCTCACAAGCGGCCCCGAACGGATCCGTACAGTCCCAATGCATTCTGAGTGGATGCGGATCCGCTCAGAATGCATCAGTCTGGCACCGTTTGGCCTCCGTTCCGCTCAGCAGGCGGACACCCGAACGCAGCTTGCAGCGTTTTCGTGTCCGCCTGGCCGTGCGGAGGCAAACGGATCCGTCCAGACTTACAATGCAAGTCAATGGGGACGGATCCGTTTGACGTTGACACAATATTGTGCAATTTCAAACGGATCCGTCCCCCATTGACTTTCAATGTAAAGTCAGGAGTCCCTATTAATATACCATCAGATCTGAGTTTTCTCCAATCCGATGGTATATTTTAACTTGAAGCGTCCCCATCACCATGGGAACGCCTCTATGTTAGAATATACCATCGGATTTGAGTTACATCGTGAAACTCAGATCCGACAGTATATTCTAACAGCAGGGGGCAGACCCCCCCCCTTCTGTATTTAACTTATTGGTGGCCAGTGCGGCCCCCCCTCCCTCCCCAGTATTAATTTGTAACCAGTGCGGCCCCCCTCCCTCTATATTCATCGGTGGCCAGTGCGGATTCCCAGTAATGTGACCAGTGCGGCCTCCCCCTCCCTCCCTCCCCAGTATTAAATATGACCAGTGCGGCCTCCCCCTCCCTCCCCTATAAGCAATGCGCCGCACAGACCTTTCACTTACCAGTAGGAGGAGCTCCCGGCCGGACACAGACATCGCAGCTCTTCAGGTAAGTATAATGCTTCTATTTGTTGCTAAGTAACCATGGCAGCCAAGACTGCAATAGCGTCTTGGCTGCCATGGTAACCGATCGGAGCCCCAGCGATTTAAACTGGGACTCCGATCGGTACTCTCCGCTGCCACCAATGATGGGGGGGGGGGGGGGGGTGATTTTAATTAGGAAGGGGGGGGGAAGAGGGGAGGCCTCACTGGTCACAATACTTGGAA
Source organism: Bufo bufo (assembly GCF_905171765.1). Lineage (NCBI taxonomy): Eukaryota > Metazoa > Chordata > Amphibia > Anura > Bufonidae > Bufo > Bufo bufo. The sequence goes on along the minus strand of NW_024400756.1, from coordinate 10,842 downwards.
TCCGCACTGGCCGGGCCACCAATGAATATAGAGGGAGGGGGAGTCCGCACTGGTCATATTTAATACTGGGGAGGGAGGGAGGGGGAGGCCGCACTGGTCATATTACTGGGAATCCGCACTGGCCACCGATGAATATAGAGGGAGGGGGCCGCACTGGTTACAATTAATACTGGGGAGGGAGGGGGGGCCGCACTGGCCACCAATAAGTTAAATACAGGAGGGGGGGGGGGGGTCTGCCCCCTGCTGCCTGTCAGCATCTGCCAGGCAGCAGGGGGCAGTCATGTACACAGTTCTCAGTATATTCTAACTTGAAGCGTCCCCATCACCATGGGAACGCTTCTGTGTTTAGAATATACTGTCGGATCTGAGTTTTCCGAAGTGAAAAATCAGATCTGAAATAAACAGTTATGCAAACGGATCCGTTCTGAACGGATGCAAGCGTTTGCATTATAGGAGCGGATCCGTCTGTGCAGACACCAGACGGATCCGCTCCTAACGCAAGTGTGAAAGTAGCCTTAATTGTTCCAAAGGAGCATTGAAAAATGTAAGGTGAAATGCTGTGAGCAACTAAGGCCCCTTTCACACGGGCGAGTATTCCACGCGGGTGCAAGTGCGGATGCGTGTGATTTTCACGCACGGCTGCTAGGTGACGATCGGGATGGGGACCCGATCATTATTATTTCCCCTTATAACATGGTTATAAGGGAAAATAATAGCATTCTGAATACAGAATGCATAGTACAATAGGGCTGGAGGGGTTAAAAAAAATAATAAAAAAATCTAACTCACCTTAATCCACTTGTTCGCGCAGCCGGCATCTCTTCTGTCTTCATCTGTGAGCAATAGGACCTTTGATGATGTCACTGCGGTCATCACATGATCCATCACCATGGTGATGGATCATGTGATGACCGCAGTGACGTCATCAAAGGTCCTATTGCTCACAGATGAAGACAGAAGAGATGCCGGCTGCGCGAACAAGTGGATTAAGGTGAGTTAAATTTTTTTTTTTTTTAACCCCTCCAGTCCTATTGTACTATGCATTCTGTATTCAGAATGCTATTATTTTCCCTTATAACCATGTTATAAGAGGAAATAATACAATCTACACTACAACTAACCCAAACCTGAACTTCTGTGAAGAAGTTCGGGTCTGGGTACCACAGTCGGTTTTTTATCAAGCGCGTGCAAAACACATTTCACCCGCGCGATAAAAACTGAACATCGGAACGCAATCGCAGTCAAAACTGACTGCAATTGCATTCCTACTCGCGCGGGTTTGCCACAACGCACCGGGACGCATCCGAACCTAATCGGGACACGCTCGTCTGCAAGGGGCCTTAACCACTTTTCCTTTGACCCAGTTTTGATAAATTTCCCCCATTGTATCACACAAGCCCCATTCATTTCTATGGAGCAAGAGCTGCGTGAATAAAGCACAATATAGAATATTCAATTTATTCAACGGTCTGATCGGACCAAAAATTCCCTTTAGGGGTCTCTAACTACTGATAAAATATATCTTTATTTAAACCTATTAAAATACTCAATAAGGAAACTCTTAATGTCAAAAATATCAGGGTTCCAGTGATATATCAAAATTAGAAATTTACTAATTTTGATATATCACTGTCTGGAACCCTGATATTTTTAACATTAAAGGGAACCTGTCACCTGGATTTTGGGTATACAACTGAGGACATGGGTCGCTAGATGGCCATTAGCACATCCGCAATACCCAGTCCCCATAGCTCTCTGTGCTTCTATTGTGTAAAAAAAACTATTTGATACATATGCAAATTAACCTGAGATGAGTCCTGTAGGTGAGATGAGTCAGGGACAGGACTCATCTCAGGTTAATTTGCATATGTATAAAATAGTTTTTTTACACAATAAAAGCACACAGAGCTATGGGGACTCGGTATTGCGGATGTGCTAGCGGCCATCTTGCAACCTATGTCATCAGCTCTATACACAAAATCCCGGTGACAGGTTCCCTTTAAGAGTTTCCTTATTGAGTATTTTAATAGGTTTAAATAAAGATATATTTTATCAGTAGTTAGAGATGGGGATCGACCGATTATCGGTTTGGCCGATATTATCGGCCGATATCGAGGATTTTGACAGTTATCGGTATCGGCATCTATTTTGCCGATATACCGATAACGTATTGGGAACACAGATCGCGCTGCTGACAGCGCTCTCTGTGTTCCCTCCGCAGCACAGGGGAGAAGGAAGCAATGTCTCCTCCCTCTGTGCTGCTGCTGCCGCCAATGAGAGGAGAGAACATAGGAGGAGGGGAGGGGCTGTGGCCAGCGCTCCACCAATGAAGATAAGCCTTTCATTCATATACAGGAGGCGGGAGCTGGCTGCAGAATCACATAGCCGGCTCCCGACCTCTATGAACTGTAGCTGCGATCTGCGGTAGTTAACTCCTCAGGTGCCGCGGACCGCAGCTATCGCTCATAGAGGTCGGGAGCCGGCTATGTGATTCTGCAGCCTGCTCCCGCCTCCTGTATATGAATGAATGAGAGACTTATCTTCATTGGTGGCGCAGTGCGCCCCCCCCCCCAAGCCCCCCAGTATTAATCATTGGTGGCGCAGTGCGCCCCCCACCCCCATCCTAATCCCGGCCAATAGTAAAAACATTGGTGGCGCAATGCGCCCCTGCCCCCACCCACCCAGTATTACTCATTGGTGGCAGTGGCCACAGGGTCCCCTCTCCCCTGCTCCTCCGATCGGAGCCCCAGCTGTGTAAGCCTGGGGCTCCGATCGGTTACCATGGCAGCCAGGACGCTATTAAAGCCCTGGCTGCCATAGTCAGCTCCCTGCTGCTGTGTGCACAGGGCAGCAGGGAGAGTGTGAGCTCCTATTCACCCTGATAGAGCTCTATCAGGGGGAATAGGACAAGGGTTCTAGTCCCTAAGGGGGCTAAAAGTTAGTAAAAAAAAAAAACCACTAAAATATTAAGTATAAATGAAAAAGATTTATAAAAAAAAAAATACACATTAACAATAAACATATTAATTTTCAGCAGATTTGTATAGGAATTTTTTTTTTCTCAAAAATGAAAATTCCCAGAATATCGGTATAAATTATCGGCTATCGGCCTGAAAGTTCACAAATTATCGGTATCGGTATCGGCCCTAAAAAATCAATATCGGTCGATCCCTAGTTAGAGACCCCTAAAGGGAATTTTTGGTCTGATCAGACCGTTGAATAATATATCCCGAGGGCCTCTAAAGGGACTTTAGTTTTGACACAATATAGAATATGCTGCCATTTTTACTGAATGCAGAAATGATGCGTGAAAAACGACGCTTATGTGCACAGATCCATTGAAAGTAATGGGCTAGGATTCAGTCCGGAGGCTATGCGTTTACTGCACACATCACATCCAAATGGAAAAGTCTCTGTGAAGGAGGCGTATAGCCAAACGTGGTGGGTCTGCTGCATTTTTTTTCTGCATGGGAAAAACTGCACCAAATTGCGCGGGTTATGTTGTGAAAGTCATAGCGTGAATGCTGCAGAATTCACCCACTGCACTGCAAAGGGTAAAATCTAGGGATTGACAGATATCGTGTTTTTTTTTTTTTGTTTTTTTTTTTGTTTTTTTTTTTTTTTAGAACCGACAATCGGTGAAATTTCAGGCCGATAGCTGATAATTTATACCGATATTTTATATATTATATTAGTTGGTAGTCACTGAGGTGGTGGAAATTTGCATTCGGCACTAGTATATTATAAATGTACGGTAAATTATAAATTAATAAAGCCCTTAGTTGGTAGTTAATTTATAATTTACCGTACATTTATAATATACTAGTGCCAAATGCCAATTTCCACAACATCCCCCAACCCCCGCTTCTCACTGACTTTATTAACCCCTATCAGACCTCAGATGAATAAAATAAAAAAAACTCCTCACATCTCCTGCGCTTTGGCTCTTCTTCATCTCCGGGTCCGGTGTCGCACTCCCCTGTATTCTCCGGCCCGCGCTGCTCTGTCACCTGACAGCGTGCAGTGTCAGGTCATAGTGCGCGCACTACGTCCTGACGCTGTACGGGGTCAGGACAGTACAGCGCGGGCCCCATCGAAGAAGACCAGGGAGGGTGAGTATCCGAAGCGCTTGCTGCCCTTCTTCCCTGCTCCCGGCACCTGATGGATACTAGTGTGCGCTTCCATAAGCGCTCACTAGTATTCGCTTTATACACAATATCGGTAAGGTTAGATGCAGATACCGATAATGTGCAAAATCCTTAATATCGGTCGATAATATCGGTACTTCCAATAATCGGTCTATCCGTAGTAAAATCCATTGCCGTAATCCGCACCATAAACCGACAGAGTGTAACCGCTCCTTCCCATTGAAGTGAATGGGACAGCGAAGCAGTAACTGAAGAGTATGCCGCCGTTGCAATGTTGATGGTCAGCAGGTAAAGTATGAGGAGAAGGCTGCTCTTAAACAAGCGCAGCGTTCTCTTCAAACAGCTGATCAGCGGAGGTGTCTGAGGATATGTCATCAATATATCAAACGGAACAACCCCTTTAATCACCTGTTTTGTCCCAGAAAGGGGAAGATATAACTGATAGAAGTCAGGATGCTGTGAATGAAGCTGAAAGTTAAAGTAAACGTTTTTTTTTTATCAGCGATTATTCCTGACTCGATTTTTAACAATCTTTTTGGTCTTGTATGAAAGCCTGGAATGTCTGCTTTCAAACAAAACCAGCTGCATGTTTCTAGCTGCTTCCATTCAGGAGATAGCCGGACCCATTCATTTCTATAGGGCTGTTCACATGAGCGGTTATTTTCACGCATCACTTATGCGTTGTGTGAAAATCGCAGCATGCTCTATATTGTGCGTTTATCACCCCATAGAAGATAATGGGGCTGAGTGAAAATCGCAAGCATCCGCAAACAAGTGCGGATGTGGTGCGATTTTCACGCACTGTTGCTAGGAGACGATCGGGATGGAGACCCGATCATTATTATTTTCCCTTATAACATGGTAAAAAGGGAAAATAATAGCATTCTTAATACAGAATGCATAGTACAATAGCGCTGAAGGGGTTAAATTTTTTTTTTAACTCTCCTTAATCCACTTGCTCGCGCAGCCCGGCTTCTCTTCTCTCTTCATTTTTGCTGTGTGCAGGAAAAGGACCTGTGGTGACGTCACTCCGGTCATCACATGGTCCGTCACATGATCTTTTACCATGGTGATGGATCATGTGATGACCGGAGTGACGTCACCACAGGTCCTTTTCCTGCACACAGCAAAAAATAAGACAGAAGAGAAGCCGGGCTGCGCGAGCAAGTGGATTAAGGAGAGTTAAATTATTTATTTATTTTTTTAACCCCTCCAGCGCTATTGTACTATGCATTCTGTATTAAGAATGCTATTATTTTCCCTTATAACCCAATCCCGAACTTCTGTGAAGAAGTTCGGGTTTGGGTACCAAACATGCCGATTTTTCTCACGCGAGTGCAAAACGCATTACAATGTTTTGCACTTGCTCGGAAAAATCGCGCATGTTCCCCAACGCACCCGCAACACCCGTGTGAAAGAGGCCTTAGGCCTCATGCACACGACCGTTTTTCGGGTCCGCATCCGAGCCGTGTTTTTTGCGGCTCAGGTGCGGACCCATTCAATTCAATGGGGCTGCAAAAGATGCGGACAGCACTCAGTGTGCTGTCCGCATCCGTTGCACCGTTCCGTGGCCCCGCAAAAAAAATATAGCAGGTCCTATTCTTGTCCGTTTTGCGGACAAGAATAGGCATGTCTACAAAGGGCCGTCCGTTCCGTTCCGCAAATTGCAGAAGGGACACGAACGGCTTCCGTTTTTTGCAGATCCGTGGTTTGCGGACCTCAAAAAACGGCACTGTCGTGTGCATGTAGCCTTAGCCTCCCTCTCATGTAGCCTCCCTCTCATGCTGGGTGCAATGTCCACTGCCCGGATACGTAGCCTCACTTCTGTGCCAGCGTATGTGAACTATCATTAACTGGCCGTGCACCCCTGTAAGACAAAGAGCACGGCGTCAAAAACCCTGGAACATCTCCTGACCAGTGACATAGTGAGAGATCCCGTAGGTTAAAGCCACCTGCACACGGGTGCGAGTGAACGCACATAAGATCCACACAGATTTATGTGCCTTTCTGCAGCATGCCCACACCAAAACCCACAAAGTCTAAAAAGGCTAAAAATGCAAACATAATTGGCACGCTACAGATTTTGAAATCCGCGAGGCAGGTCAATTTCCGTATGGAAAAAATCTGCAAAGTGTACATATGATTCGTGTAATCTCATCCACTTTGCTTGTACTGTAATACGCTGCAGTTTTTCTCATGGGAATCCGCGGAAATGTTGCTTAAGGCTGCCTGCACACAATGTACGCGTGGAAAAAACGCAGTGTAATACAGTACCAGCAAGATGAATGAGATTTTTGAAATCCCATGTACACTTTGGGGGTCATTTACAAAGACCAGCTTTTCATGCCCTCTGATCTGCTGGAGGATTCACCTCGTCATAAATTAGTTGCACCTCCGGCAGTCCATGTGCCTGGAGTAAAACCGACTGCAGGCCGAGACTAGGGTAGTTTTTTCTCCTCTTTTACGCCAGTTTCCAGGTAAGTTTTCCAGGCATTCAAAAAGTCGCAGAAAAGGCGGTTGTGCGTCATTTTTAGGCCAGAAACTGGAGTAAAAATATTTGTAAATTGACCTACCCTGCGGATTATGAAGCCTGCAGCATACCAATTGTTTGTGTGATTCTGCACCTTATGTAGGGTGGTTTCCCCCATAGACTTCAATGGGCTTGTTAATATATACAGAAAAGCCACAACAAAAAAATGTATAAAAAATGGAACAAATGGGGAAGATTTATGCGCAGTTTTGGTGCAGATTTTCAGCATACAAATCGCACAATGTGCAGGTATCTTAATGCTGCCTACACACGATGCAGATGATCGCACATAAGAACTCCACGACTTTCAGTGCAAATTTAGATGCGTTTCTGCAACATATCCAAACCACAATCCGCAGTTTCTAATTGCGGATTTTGCTGTGGATTAGATGCAATTCTATTATTTATTAAAAAAATTCCCCCCCCCCCCCCCACAGATCTCACCCCTTATTGGAAAAGGGTGAAATCCGCAGCTAAAACCGTAAACGTAATTGACATGCTGCAAATTTGCACATGGCAGGTCCATATGTGCATGGAAAAAATCCACAAAATGTACATATGATTTGTGTAATCTCATACACTTTGCTGGTACTGTACTACACAGTGGTTTTTCCGCGCGGAAAGACTAAGCATGTTTTGCAACATGTGCACGTGTGCTGTCCGCATCCGTTGCTCCGTTCCGAAGCCCCGCAAAAAAAATATAGCATGTCCTATTCTTGTCCGTTTTGCGGACAAGAATAGGCATGTCTACAATGGGCCGCCCGTTCCGCAAATTGCGGAAGGCACACGGGCGGCTTCCGTTTTTTGCGGATCCGCGGTTTGCGGACCGCAAAAAAAGTCACGGTCGTGTGCATGTAGCCTTACACTGTGTTTTTTCCACATGACATCCGCACTGAAAAACCCTGCGTAATCCGCATTGTGTGCATGTCCATACAATGGCTGCCTCACGTCCAGCACAACTCGCTCATTTCAAACATACTATGATATAAAATGAAAAACGTACTAACACTATCTGCAAACTCAAAGGTAAGCTAGTCTTGAGTTTGCAGACAGTATTAGTACATTTCTTGATTTTTTTTTTATTATTTTTTTTATTATTTATTATTATTATTTTTTTTTAATAGTTCTCATTTTTATCTCAGATTTTGTAAAAACCCTCCGTATCAATGCATTCAGCTCATTTACATGGGTGGTGTTGTGCTTTTTAAAGAGTCAGCTTGTTTTAGCAAATAAACTAGTTTGGTGGCATTTTTCTTAGAACTCTTCGTACCCTTCCTCTAATATGAATGTTACTTGGACACGTATCACCTAAGGTGCTGTCTTGGCTACCCCCAGATTTGGCAGGATGTGCAGGAAAAGCCGGTTTTGTCCACTCCTTTGTCCGACAGCAGATCCATGCTGCTTGTGGTTACTTTGCCACGCACTGCCCCACCTTGCACACTTTTACAGTTCTAGCCACTGGCTTGCGAACTGTTCTGAAGCAGAAGAAGGAAAGTTGCTCCTTCCTCAAGGTGTTGCAAGACTTTGTGGGCAGTATTGTCTACACACATCAGTCTATGAAGGCATGTTCAGTGCCTGATCGTTGCTCGCAGTTACTACATGCTTGGGAGAGATTCCTATCGGTGTCCTGTTGACTGTCTGCGTGGACGCTCTGTACAAAGAGCTGCTGTTTGCACTGCCTTTCCCTCTGCCAGCTTGTCGCTCGCCGGATGAAGCATCCTGGAACGGTGTGTACTGCCGGGAACTGATCCTAGGATTACTGCTCCATCCACTGGGGACTAGAAGACTCGTGATGTCATTCTCCTACTTACATTGATCCTTTAAACACTGCTTTGGTGACATAGCAGAGCTGCAGCGTTACGCCTCCTATTGCACCCTTTTTTTTTTCCCTATGAGTTGAAAAATGTAAAAATCCTCTGCCTGGATGATGGTGCAGTCTTGAGACGGCCTGCTAAATTGGAAAAACAGTTATTTGTGTGAAGCCTTTCCTATGACAGAGAAGTTACCATGAGTGATCGAGGGGGAGAGGAAGCAGCGGACCCTAAAATCACTCAAATGGTATGTATAAAGCGTCTGTCTTTTAGAGGGAGCCTGTGTAACGTGTGCTTTATACCACTTTTTACATTTACATTTCTGATCTCTAACATAGCCGTTCAGTGCAGGGATTCTGGGTTTATACCTTTTGAAGTCATTTATGTTGCAGAAGTCTCAGTTGTTTGTGTTCTTCTTCCAATTTTGTACTACTTTATTATTTTAACTTTTTTTGAGATGGATGGTGCAGCGAGATATGACCCCCAAAATATTATAATAATTTTAAATTAAATAAAAAGGAAAAAAAAAACAGGCACTCCCCTCCTGACCCCCGCTCCATTCCAGCCTACAGAGGCCACCTGGAGACTCGGATCAACCAGACTTTTTTAAAACCTTCAAATGCGGTTCTTTTATTTATCCAATATCTGTTCACATCTTGGGCTCATGCACACAAACCTATTTTCTTTCTGTGTCTGTTCCGTTTTTTTGCGGACTGTATGCGGAACCATTCATTTCAATGGGTGTCCAAAAAAACCAAAAGTTACTCGTGTGCATTCCGTGTCCGTATTTCCGTTCCACAAAAAAATAGAACATGTCCTTTTATTGTCCGCATAATGGACAAGGATAGGACTGTTCTATTAGGGGCCAGCTGTTCGTGCTGCAAACGTGAACCGTGTTTTGCGGACCGCAAAATACATACGGACATGTGCATGAGCCCTAAGATCCTTCTGTCAGAGGAATAGACATATATAGCTATCCCATGGAAAAAAAAAATGTTTGATCATTAGGCCTCATGCACACGAACATATTTTGTTTCCGTGTCCTTTCAGTTTTTTTTTTTTTCGCGGATAGGATGCAGACCCATTCATTTCAATGGGTCCGCAAAAAAATGCGGACAGCACACAGTGTGCCATCCGTATGTCCGTTCTGTAGCCCTCCAAAAAAAATATAACCTGTCCTATACTTGTCCATTTTAGGCATTGTTACAATGGATCCGCAAAAAAAGATGGCATACGGATGTCATCCGTGATCCACAATTTGCGGACCGCAAAACACATACGGTCGTGTGCATGTAGCCTAAGCGTCACAAGAATACTACCACAGAACAGTAGGCTGGAAGGCCCCATTCACAAGGCCATATATGTTCTGCGGTCCGCAGATCACGGATCATGTTGCATCATCATTTATTGCAGACCTGTTGCCTTCAATGGGTCCGCAGTCTGTATTTTATGGACAAATATAGGACATGTTCTTCTATCTTTTTGCAGAACGGACATACGGATTTGGAAAGCATGTGCTTTCCACATCCAAATGTCTGTTTCATAGACCCGTTGAAAACAGTGGGTCCGCAAATAAAATGCAGACTGTACAAGGACGCATTCGTATTTTACGGATCTGCGGTTTGCGTACCACGAAATGCTTGCGGTCATGTTCACGCTGCCTAAACACGTAGTGTACTTTAAAAACAGAAAAGATAAACCGACATATGCTGTCCTTACAGAGACCAAAGGGCCACACTGACACGTGACATGTACATAGCCAGAGATTGCAGGTGCGTCAGTCTTTCCAACGTCTAGCTACTAAAGCGTTGGGAGCATTTGAGGTAGGAGGAATACTTGAGGTGTGATGTAATAGTTTGTGTACAGTATGCAGATTAAGCAATATTACCTTTGGTGTGAGGTGGTTTTTGTTCGCAAGGTAAAGTTAATAATTTACCTTGAAACTTGTTCCTTGATGCCAAATTGTAGGAAAGGTCAACCAAATGTGTAGTAAAGTTCCTGGTTCTTTGTCGCATGGTCAGAAGGCGAATATCTGACTAGGGTTGATTTAGTGTAGTAGTTTTATATCACCTGGAAACTATTTTAGGGCAAATTTTGGCTGGCCTTATTTGCTCACTAAAAACAAATTTTTGCCGGGTGTCTGCGGTTTAAAACATATGATAACTTCTGTTATGTCCTACCTCCTATACATCATGCAGATGGTAGCCATCCACGTACCAAAACATGTCTTCCTAACCATAAGGCGATTGTTCTCTGTTCTTTGGAAACAGAGCAGGCCTAGGCCTTCCCTCCACCTCCTCCTGCAACAGAAGTAGAAGGTGGTTAGATATTGTTTCACATAGCACAACTGTAT
>NW_024400755.1:0-22803 GCF_905171765.1 Bufo bufo | reverse complement strand
CAACTTCCATAAATGAGGGGGACTTTGTGAAAAATGTGTCCAGGCTTATGGAAGTGTAATCGGGTAACATGGTCTGACTTTGACCGCTGGGCTGAACTTCCATAAGGGTGTCCGTTTTGAGACAGAGAACCAGAAAACCAGCTATGAGATCGAACCTGGCCGTCTCTCACCGACAGCAGTTCCAGAGCCTGGGCATGACGGCTCGAGACACCTGGGTCTCAGAGGCATGTGACGTGAAAGGGGGGGGTACTTTCGGACACCTCCCGGAAGAAGGTAGAAAAACCCTGGGGAGTGGGCAGGGTGTTTTGATCCCACCATCAGTTCCATGACATCCGAGGTGTAGGCTGGGAGGCAAGACTTCCACAGAAGTGGGGTGATTTTTGAAAATGTCTACCCAGGAAAGGAGCACTGTAGGCAGGTAGGAATTTCTGAGTTTCACCCCCTGCCATTCCCGGAAAGAAGGTGGTACAAGCAATGTGGAGGTCTCCTCTTATAGCCCAAGTCCCCCTCTACCAGCCCTGCAAGTCTCGGCTTCCTAGCTCCAAGGGAAGCCACTGGAGGCAACTTCCATAAATGAGGGGGACTTTGTTAAAAATGTGTCCAGGCTTATGGAAGTCAAATCGGGTAACATAATCCGACTTTGTCCCTCTGCCATTCCCGGAGGGAAGGTGGTACAGACAAGCTTGAGGTCTCCTCTCGGATCACAAGTCCCCCTTTACCTTCCCTGCAAGTCTCGGCTTCTTAGCTCTAAGGGAAGCCGCTGGAGGCAACTTCCATAAATGAGGGGGACTTTGTGAAAAATGTGTCCAGGGGTCATGAAAGTGTAATTGGGTAACATAAGCCGACTTTGTCCCTCTGCCATTCATGGAGGGAAGGTGTCCCAGACTAGCTTGGGGGCTCATCTTGGAGCCCAAGTCCCCCTCTACCTTCCCTGCAAGTCTGGGATCCCTAGCTTGAAAGGGGGCCGCTGGGCTGAACTTCCATGAGGTAGGGGGACTTTGTGCAAAATGTGTCCAGGCTTATGGAAGTCAAATCGGGTAACATAATCCGATTTTGTCCCTCTGCCATTCCCGGAGGAAAGGTGGTACAGACGAGCTTGAGGTCTCCTCTCGGATCACAAGTCCCCCTCTACCTTCCCTGCAAGTCTCGGCTTCTTAGCTCCAAGGGAAGCCGCTGGAGGCAACTTCCATAAATGAGGGGGACTTTGTGAAAAATGTGTCCAGGCTTATGGAAGTCAAATCGGGTAACATAATCCGATTTTGTCCCTCTGCCATTCCCGGAGGGAAGGTGGTACAGACAAGCTTGAGGTCTCCTCTCGGATCACAAGTCCCCCTTTACCTTCCCTGCAAGTCTCGGCTTCTTAGCTCCAAGGGAAGCCGCTGGAGGCAACTTCCATAAATGAGGGTACCTTTGTGAAAAATGTGTCCAGGCTTATGGAAGTCAAATCGGGTAACATATTCCGATTTTGTCCCTCTGCCATTCATGGAGGGAAGGTGGTACAGACAAGCTTGAGGTCTCCTCTCGGATCACAAGTCCCCCTTTACCTTCCCTGCAAGTCTCGGCTTCTTAGCTCCAAGGGAAGCCGCTGGAGGCAACTTCCATAAATGAGGGGGACTTTGTGAAAAATGTGTCCAGGCTTATGGAAGTCAAATCGGGTAACATATTCCGATTTTGTCCCTCTGCCATTCATGGAGGGAAGGTGGTACAGACAAGCTTGAGGTCTCCTCTCGGATCACAAGTCCCCCTTTACCTTCCCTGCAAGTCTCGGCTTCTTAGCTCCAAGGGAAGCCGCTGGAGGCAACTTCCATAAATGAGGGGGACTTTGTGAAAAATGTGTCCAGGCTTATGGAAGTCAAATCGGGTAACATATTCCGATTTTGTCCCTCTGCCATTCATGGAGGGAAGGTGGTACAGACAAGCTTGAGGTCTCCTCTCGGATCACAAGTCCCCCTTTACCTTTCGTGCAAGTCTCGGCTTCTTAGCTCCAAGGGAAGCCGCTGGAGGCAACTTCCATAAATGAGGAGGACTTTGTGAAAAATGTGTCCAGGCTTATGGAAGTCAAATCGGGTAACATGGTCTGACTTTGACCGCTGGGCTGAACTTCCATAAGGGTGTCCATTTTGAGACAGAGAACCAGAAAACCAGCTATGAGATCGAACCTGGCCGTCTCTCACCGACAGCAGTTCCAGAGCCTGGGCATGACAGCTCAAGACACCTGGGTCTCAGAGGCATGTGACGTGAAAGGGGGGGGGTACTTTCGGACACCTCCCAGAAGAAGGTAGAGAGACCCTGGGGAGTGGGCAGGGTGTTTTGATCCCACCATCAGTTCCATGACATCCGAGGTGTAGGCTGGGAGGCAAGACTTCCACAGAAGTGGGGTGATTTTTGAAAATGTCTACCCAGGAAAGGAGCACCATAGACGGGTAGGAATTTCTGAGTTTCACCCCCCTGCCATTCCCGGAGGGAAGGTGGTACAAGCAATGTGGAGGTCTCCTCTTGTAGCCCAAGTCCCCCTCTACCAGCCCTGCAAGTCTCGGCTTCCTAGCTCCAAGGGAAGCCACTGGAGGCAACTTCCATAAATGATGGGGACTTTGTTAAAAATGTGTCCAGGCTTATGGAAGTCAAATCGGGTAACATAATCCGACTTTGTCCCTCTGCCATTCCCGGAGGGAAGGTGGTACAGACAAGCTTGAGGTCTCCTCTCGGATCACAAGTCCCCCTTTACCTTCCCTGCAAGTCTCGGCTTCTTAGCTCTAAGGGAAGCCGCTGGAGGCAACTTCCATGAAGGAGGGGGACTTTGTGAAAAATGTGTCTAGGGGTTATGGAAGTGTAATCGGGTAACATAAGCCGACTTTGTCCCTCTGCCATTCATGGAGGGAAGGTGTCCCAGACTAGCTTGGGGGCTCATCTTGGAGCCCAAGTCCCCCTCTACCATCCCTGCCAGTCTGGGATCCCTAGCTTGAAAGGGGGCCGCTGGGCTGAACTTCCATGAGGTAGGGGGACTTTGTGCAAAATGTGTCCAGGCTTATGGAAGTTAAATTGGGTAACATAATCCGATTTTAGTCCCTCTGCCATTCCCGGAGGGAAGGTGGTATAGACGAGCTTGAGGTCTCCTCTCGGATCACAAGTCCCCCTTTACCTTCCCTGCAAGTCTCGGCTTCTTAGCTCTAAGGGAAGCCGCTGGAGGCAACTTCCATAAATGAGGGGGACTTTGTGAAAAATGTGTCATGGGGTTCTGAAAGTGTAATCGGGTAACATAAGCCGACTTTGTCCCTCTGCCATTCATGGAGGGAAGGTGTCCCAGACTAGCTTGGGGGCTCATCTTGGAGCCCAAGTCCCCCTCTACCATCCCTGCCAGTCTGGGATCCCTAGCTTGAAAGGGGGCCGCTGGGCTGAACTTTTATGAGGTAGGGGGACTTTGTGCAAAATGTGTCCAGGCTTATGGAAATTAAATTGGGTAACATAATCCGATTTTGTCCCTCTGCCATTCCCGGAGGGAAGGTGGTATAGACGAGCTTGAGGTCTCCTCTCGGATCACAAGTCCCCCTTTACCTTCCCTGCAAGTCTCGGCTTCTTAGCTCCAAGGGAAGCCGCTGGAGGCAACTTCCATAAATAAGGGGGACTTTGCGAAAAATGTGTCCAGGCTTATGGAAGTCAAATCGGGTAACATAATCCGATTTTGTCCCTCTGCCATTCCCGGAGGGAAGGTGGTACAGACAAGCTTGAGGTCTCCTCTCGGATCACAAGTCCCCCTTTACCTTCCCTGCAAGTATCGGCTTCTTAGCTCCAAGGGAAGCCGCTGGAGGCAACTTCCATAAATGAGGGGGACTTTGTGAAAAATGTGTCCTGGCTTATGGAAGTCAAATCGGGTAACATATTCCGATTTTGTCCCTCTGCCATTCATGGAGGGAAGGTGGTACAGACAAGCTTGAGGTCTCCTCTCGGATCACAAGTCCCCCTTTACCTTCCCTGCAAGTCTCGGCTTCTTAGCTCCAAGGGAAGCCGCTGGAGGCAACTTCCATAAATGAGGGGGACTTTGTGAAAAATGTGTCCAGGCTTATGGAAGTCAAATCGGGTAACATATTCTGATTTTGTCCCTCTGCCATTCATGGAGGGAAGGTGGTACAGACAAGCTTGAGGTCTCCTCTCGGATCACAAGTCCCCCTTTACCTTCCCTGCAAGTCTCGGCTTCTTAGCTCCAAGGGAAGCCGCTGGAGGCAACTTCCATAAATAAGGGGGACTTTGTGAAAAATGTGTCCAGGCTTATGGAAGTCAAATCGGGTAACATATTCCGATTTTGTCCCTCTGCCATTCATGGAGGGAAGGTGGTACAGACAAGCTTGAGGTCTCCTCTCGGATCACAAGTCCCCCTTTACCTTCCCTGCAAGTATCGGCTTCTTAGCTCCAAGGGAAGCCGCTGGAGGCAACTTCCATAAATGAGGGGGACTTTGTGAAAAATGTGTCCAGGCTTATGGAAGTCAAATCGGGTAACATATTCCGATTTTGTCCCTCTGCCATTCATGGAGGGAAGGTGGTACAGACAAGCTTGAGGTCTCCTCTCGGATCACAAGTCCCCCTTTACCTTCCCTGCAAGTCTCGGCTTCTTAGCTCCAAGGGAAGCCGCTGGAGGCAACTTCCATAAATGAGGGGGACTTTGTGAAAAATGTGTCCAGGCTTATGGAAGTCAAATCGGGTAACATGGTCTGACTTTGACCGCTGGGCTGAACTTCCATAAGGGTGTCCGTTTTGAGACAGAGAACCAGAAAACCAGCTATGAGATCGAACCTGGCCGTCTCTCACCGACAGCAGTTCCAGAGCCTGGGCATGACGGCTCGAGACACCTGGGTCTCAGAGGCATGTGACGTGAAAGGGGGGGGTACTTTCGGACACCTCCCGGAAGAAGGTAGAAAAACCCTGGGGAGTGGGCAGGGTGTTTTGATCCCACCATCAGTTCCATGACATCCGAGGTGTAGGCTGGGAGGCAAGACTTCCACAGAAGTGGGGTGATTTTTGAAAATGTCTACCCAGGAAAGGAGCACCGTAGGCAGGTAGGAATTTCTGAGTTTCACCCCCTGCCATTCCCGGAAAGAAGGTGGTACAAGCAATGTGGAGGTCTCCTCTTATAGCCCAAGTCCCCCTCTACCAGCCCTGCAAGTCTCGGCTTCCTAGCTCCAAGGGAAGCCACTGGAGGCAACTTCCATAAATGAGGGGGACTTTGTTAACCACTTCAGCCCCCAGTGCTTAAACACCCTGAAAGACCAGGCCACTTTTTACACTTCTGACCTACACTACTTTCACCGTTTATTGCTCGGTCATGCAACTTACCACCCAAATGAATTTTACCTCCTTTTCTTCTCACTAATAGAGCTTTCATTTGGTGGTATTTCATTGCTGCTGACATTTTTACTTTTTTTGTTATTAATCGAAATTTAACGATTTTTTTGCAAAAAAATGACATTTTTCACTTTCAGTTGTAAAATTTTGCAAAAAAAAACGACATCCATATAGAAATTTTGCTCTAAATTTATAGTTCTACATGTCTTTGATAAAAAAAAAATGTTTGGGTAAAAAAAAAATGGTTTGGGTAAAAGTTATAGCGTTTACAAACTATGGTACAAAAATGTGAATTTCCGCTTTTTGAAGCAGCTCTGACTTTCTGAGCACCTGTCATGTTTCCTGAGGTTCTACAATGCCCAGACAGTACAAACACCCCACAAATGACCCCATTTCGGAAAGTACACACCCTAAGGTATTCGCTGATGGGCATAGTGAGTTCATAGAACTTTTTATTTTTTGTCACAAGTTAGCGGAAAATGATGATTTTTTTTTTTTTTTTTTTTTTTCTTACAAAGTCTCATATTCCACTAACTTGTGACAAAAAATAAAAACTTCTATGAACTCACTATGCCCATCACGAAATACCTTGGGGTCTCTTCTTTCCAAAATGGGGTCACTTGTGGGGTAGTTATACTGCCCTGGCATTCTAGGGGCCCAAATGTGTGGTAAGGAGTTTGAAATCAAATTCTGAAAAAAATGACCTGTCAAATCCGAAAGGTGCTCTTTGGAATATGGGCCCCTTTGCCCACCTAGGCTGCAAAAAAGTGTCACACATCTGGTATCTCCGTACTCAGGAGAAGGTGGGGAATGTGTTTTGGGGTGTCATTTTATATATACCCATGCTGGGTGAGATAAATATCTTGGCAAAAGACAACTTTTCCCATTTTTTTATACAAAGTTGGCATTTGACCAAGATATTTCTCTCACCCAGCATGGGTATATATAAAATGACACCCCAAAACACATTCCCCACCTTCTCCTGAGTACGGAGATACCAGATGTGTGACACTTTTTTGCAGCCTAGGTGGGCAAAGGGGCCCATATTCCAAAGAGCACCTTTCGGATTTGACAGGTCATTTTTTTCAGAATTTGATTTCAAACTCCTTACCACACATTTGGGCCCCTAGAATGCCAGGGCAGTATAACTACCCCACAAGTGACCCCATTTTGGAAAGAAGACACCCCAAGGTATTCCGTGAGGGGCATGGCGAGTTCCTAGAATTTTTTATTTTTTGTCACAAGTTAGTGGAAAATGATGATTTTTTATTTATTTATTTTTTTCATACAAAGTCTCATATTCCACTAACTTGTGACAAAAAATAAAAACTTCCATGAACTCACTATGCCCATCAGCGAATACCTTGGGGTCTCTTCTTTCCAAAATGGGGTCACTTGTGGGGTAGTTATACTGCCCTGGCATTCTAGGGGCCCAAATGTGTGGTAAGGAGTTTGAAATCAAATTCAGTAAAAAATGACCTGTCAAATCCGAAAGGTGCTCTTTGGAATATGGGCCCCTTTGCCCACCTAGGCTGCAAAAAAGTGTCACACATCTGGTATCTCCGTACTCAGGAGAAGGTGGGGAATGTGTTTTGGGGTGTCTTTTTACATATACCCATGCTGGGTGAGATAAATATCTTGGTCAAATGCCAACTTTGTATAAAAAAATGGGAAAAGTTGTCTTTTGCCAAGATATTTCTCTCACCCAGCATGGGTATATGTAAAATGACACCCCAAAACACATTCCCCACCTTCTCCTGAGTACGGAGATACCAGATGTGTGACACTTTTTTGCAGCCTAGGTGGGCAAAGGGGCCCATATTCCAAAGAGCACCTTTCGGATTTGACAGGTCATTTTTTTCAGAATTTGATTTCAAACTCCTTACCACACATTTGGGCCCCTAGAATGCCAGGGCAGTATAACTACCCCACAAGTGACCCCATTTTGGAAAGAAGACACCCCAAGGTATTCGCTGATGGGCATAGTGAGTTCATGGAAATTTTTATTTTTTGTCACAAGTTAGTGGAATATGAGACTTTGTATGAAAAAAAAAAAAAAAAAAAAATCATCATTTTCCACTAACTTGTGACAAAAAATAAAAAATTCTAGGAACTTGCCATGCCCCTCACGGAATACCTTGGGGTGTCTTCTTTCCAAAATGGGGTCACTTGTGGGGTAGTTATACTGCCCTGGCATTTTCCAGGGGCCCTAATGTGTGGTAAGTAGGTAAATGACCTGTGAAATCCTAAAGGTGCTCTTTGGAATATGGGCCCCTTTGCCCACCTAGGCTGCAAAAAAGTGTCACACATGTGGTATCGCCGTATTCAGCAGAAGTTGGGGAATGTGTTTTGGGGTGTCATTTTACATATACCCATGCTGGGTGAGAGAAATATCTTGGCAAAAGACAACTTTTCCCATTTTTTTATACAAAGTTGGCATTTGACCAAGATATTTCTCTCACCCAGCATGGGTATATGTAAAATGACACCCCAAAACACATTCCCCAACTTCTCCTGAGTACGGCGATACCAGATGTGTGACACTTTTTTGCAGCCTAGATGCGCAAAGGTGCCCAAATTCCTTTTAGGAGGGCATTTTTAGACATTTGGATACCAGACTTCTTCTCACGCTTTGGGGCCCCTAGAATGCCAGGGCAGTATAAATACCCCACATGTGACCCCATTTTGGAAAGAAGACACCCCAAGGTATTCAATGAGGGGCATGGCGAGTTCATAGAAAAAATTTTTTTTTGGCACAAGTTAGCGGAAATTGATATTTTTAATTTTTTTCTCACAAAGTCTCCCTTTCCGCTAACTTGGGACAAAAATGTCAATCTTTCATGGACTCAATATGCCCCTCACGGAATACCTGGGGGTGTCTTCTTTCCGAAATGGGGTCACATGTGGGGTATTTATACTGCCCTGGCATTCTAGGGGCCCTAAAGCGTGAGAAGAAGTCTGGAATATAAATGTCTAAAAAAATTTTCGCATTTGGTTTCCGTGAGGGGTATGGTGAGTTCATGTGAGATTTAATTTTTTGACACAAGTTAGTGGAATATGAGACTTTGTAAGAAAAAAAAAAAAAAAATTCCGCTAACTTGGGCCAAAAAAATGTCTGAATGGAGCCTTACAGGGGGGTGATCAATGACAGGGGGTTGATCAATGACAGGGGGGTGATCAATGACAGGGGGGTGATCAATGACAGGGGTGTGATCAATGACAGGGGGGTGATCAATGACAGGGGGGTGATCAGGGAGTCTATATGGGGTGATCACCACAGTCATTGATCATGCCCCTGTAAGGCTTCATTCAGACGTCCGGATGCGTTTTGCGGATCGGATCCATCTATCAGTGCATCCGTAAAAATCATGCGGACATCTGAATGGAGCTTTACAGGGGGGTGATCAGGGAGTCTATATGGGGTGATCACCACAGTCATTGATCATGCCCCTGTAAGGCTTCATTCAGACGTCCGGATGCGTTTTGCGGATCGGATCCATCTATCAGTGCATCTGTAAAAATCATGCGGACATCTGAATGGAGCTTTACAGGGGGGTGATCAGGGAGTCTATATGGGGTGATCACCACAGTCATTGATCATGCCCCTGTAAGGCTTCATTCAGACGTCCGGATGCGTTTTGTGGATCGGATCCATCTATCAGTGCATCCGTAAAAATCATGCGGACGTCTGAATGGAGCTTTACAGGGGGGTAATCAATGACAGGGGGGTGATCACCACAGTCATTGATCATGCCCCTGTAAGGCTTCATTCAGACGTCCGGATGCGTTTTGCGGATCGGATCCATCTATCAGTGCATCTGTAAAAATCATGCGGACGTCTGAATGGAGCTTTACAGGGGGGTGATCAGGGAGTCTATATGGGGTGATCACCACAGTCATTGATCATGCCCCTGTAAGGCTTCATTCAGACGTCCGGATGCGTTTTGCGGATCGGATCCATCTATCAGTGCATTTGTAAAAATCATGCGGACATCTGAATGGAGCTTTACAGGGGGGTGATCAGGGAGTCTATATGGGGTGATCACCACAGTCATTGATCATGCCCCTGTAAGGCTTCATTCAGACGTCCGGATGCGTTTTGCGGATCGGATCCATCTATCAGTGCATCCGTAAAAATCATGCGGACGTCTGAATGGAGCTTTACAGGGGGGTAATCAATGACAGGGGGGTGATCAGGGAGTCTATATGGGGTGATAACCACAGTCATTGATCATGCCCCTGTAAGGCTTCATTCAGACGTCCGGATGCGTTTTGCGGATCGGATCCATCTATCAGTGCATCCGTAAAAATCATGCGGACGTCTGAATGGAGCTTTACAGGGGGGTAATCAATGACAGGGGGGTAATCAATGACAGGGGGGTGATCAGGGAGTCTATATGGGGTGATCACCACAGTCATTGATCACGCCCCTGTAAGGCTTCATTCAGACGTCCGGATGCGTTTTGCGGATCCGATCCATCTATCAGTGGATCCGTAAAAATCTTGCGGACATCTGAATGGAGCTTTACAGGGGGGTAATCAATGACAGGGGGGTAATCAATGACAGGGGGGTGATCAGGGAGTCTATATGGGGTGATCAGGGGTGATCAGGGGCTAATAAGGGGTTAATAAGTGACGGGGGGGGGTGTAGTGTAGTGTAGTGGTGCTTGGTGCTACTTTACTGAGCTACCTGTGTCCTCTGGTGGTCGATCCAAACAAAGGGGACCACCAGAGGAACAGGTAGCAGGTATATTAGACGCTGTTATCAAAACAGCGTCTAATATACCTGTTAGGGGTTAAAAAAAACACATCTCCAGCCTGCCAGCGAACGATCGCCGCTGGCAGGCTGGAGATCAACTCTCTTACCTTCCGTTCCTGTGAGCGCGCGCGCCTGTGTGCGCGCGTTCACAGGAAATCTCGGCCATCGCGAGATGACGCATATATGCGTGACTCTGCGCAGGGCTGCCACCTCCGGAACGCGAATCTGCGTTAGGCGGTCCGGAGGTGGTTAAAAATGTGTCCAGGCTTATGGAAGTCAAATCGGGTAACATAATCCGACTTTGTCCCTCTGCCATTCCCGGAGGGAAGGTGGTACAGACAAGCTTGAGGTCTCCTCTCGGATCACAAGTCCCCCTTTACCTTCCCTGCAAGTCTCGGCTTCTTAGCTCTAAGGGAAGCCGCTGGAGGCAACTTCCATGAAGGAGGGGGACTTTGTGAAAAATGTGTCCAGGGGTTATGGAAGTGTAATCGGGTAACATAAGCCGACTTTGTCCCTCTGCCATTCATGGAGGGAAGGTGTCCCAGACTAGCTTGGGGGCTCATCTTGGAGTCCAAGTCCCCCTCTACCATCCCTGCCAGTCTGGGTTTCCCTAGCTTGAAAGGGGGCCGCTGGGCTGAACTTTCATGAGGTAGGGGGACTTTGTGCAAAATGTGTCCAGGCTTATGGAAGTCAAATCGGGTAACATAATCCGATTTTGTCCCTCTGCCATTCCCGGAGGAAAGGTGGTACAGACGAGCTTGAGGTCTCCTCTCGGATCACAAGTCCCCCTCTACCTTCCCTGCAAGTCTCGGCTTCTTAGCTCCAAGGGAAGCCGCTGGAGGCAACTTCCATAAATAAGGGGGACTTTGTGAAAAATGTGTCCAGGCTTATGGAAGTCAAATCGGGTAACATAATCCGATTTTGTCCCTCTGCCATTCCCGGAGGGAAGGTGGTACAGACAAGCTTGAGGTCTCCTCTCGGATCACAAGTCCCCCTTTACCTTCCCTGCAAGTCTCGGCTTCTTAGCTCCAAGGGAAGCCGCTGGAGGCAACTTCCATAAATGAGGGTACCTTTGTGAAAAATGTGTCCAGTCTTATGGAAGTCAAATCGGGTAACATATTCCGATTTTGTCCCTCTGCCATTCATGGAGGGAAGGTGGTACAGACAAGCTTGAGGTCTCCTCTCGGATCACAAGTCCCCCTTTACCTTCCCTGCAAGTCTCGGCTTCTTAGCTCCAAGGGAAGCCGCTGGAGGCAACTTCCATAAATGAGGGGGACTTTGTGAAAAATGTGTCCAGGCTTATGGAAGTCAAATCGGGTAACATATTCCGATTTTGTCCCTCTGCCATTCATGGAGGGAAGGTGGTACAGACAAGCTTGAGGTCTCCTCTCGGATCACAAGTCCCCCTTTACCTTCCCTGCAAGTCTCGGCTTCTTAGCTCCAAGGGAAGCCGCTGGAGGCAACTTCCATAAATGAGGGGGACTTTGTGAAAAATGTGTCCAGGCTTATGGAAGTCAAATCGGGTAACATATTCCGATTTTGTCCCTCTGCCATTCATGGAGGGAAGGTGGTACAGACAAGCTTGAGGTCTCCTCTCGGATCACAAGTCCCCCTTTACCTTTCGTGCAAGTCTCGGCTTCTTAGCTCCAAGGGAAGCC
Source organism: Bufo bufo (assembly GCF_905171765.1). Taxonomy (NCBI): domain Eukaryota; kingdom Metazoa; phylum Chordata; class Amphibia; order Anura; family Bufonidae; genus Bufo; species Bufo bufo. The sequence goes on along the minus strand of NW_024400755.1, from coordinate 11,052 downwards.
GCTGGAGGCAACTTCCATAAATGAGGAGGACTTTGTGAAAAATGTGTCCAGGCTTATGGAAGTCAAATCGGGTAACATGGTCTGACTTTGACCGCTGGGCTGAACTTCCATAAGGGTGTCCATTTTGAGACAGAGAACCAGAAAACCAGCTATGAGATCGAACCTGGCCGTCTCTCACCGACAGCAGTTCCAGAGCCTGGGCATGACAGCTCAAGACACCTGGGTCTCAGAGGCATGTGACGTGAAAGGGGGGGGGGACTTTCGGACACCTCCCAGAAGAAGGTAGAGAGACCCTGGGGAGTGGGCAGGGTGTTTTGATCCCACCATCAGTTCCATGACATCCGAGGTGTAGGCTGGGAGGCAAGACTTCCACAGAAGTGGGGTGATTTTTGAAAATGTCTACCCAGGAAAGGAGCACCATAGACGGGTAGGAATTTCTGAGTTTCACCCCCCTGCCATTCCCGGAGGGAAGGTGGTACAAGCAATGTGGAGGTCTCCTCTTGTAGCCCAAGTCCCCCTCTACCAGCCCTGCAAGTCTCGGCTTCCTAGCTCCAAGGGAAGCCACTGGAGGCAACTTCCATAAATGATGGGGACTTTGTTAAAAATGTGTCCAGGCTTATGGAAGTCAAATCGGGTAACATAATCCGACTTTGTCCCTCTGCCATTCCCGGAGGGAAGGTGGTACAGACAAGCTTGAGGTCTCCTCTCGGATCACAAGTCCCCCTTTACCTTCCCTGCAAGTCTCGGCTTCTTAGCTCTAAGGGAAGCCGCTGGAGGCAACTTACATGAAGGAGGGGGACTTTGTGAAAAATGTGTCTAGGGGTTATGGAAGTGTAATCGGGTAACATAAGCCGACTTTTTCCCTCTGCCATTCATGGAGGAAAGGTGTCCCAGACTAGCTTGGGGTGTCATCTTGGAGCCCAAGTCCCCCTCTACCATCCCTGCCAGTCTGGGATCCCTAGCTTGAAAGGGGGCCGCTGGGCTGAACTTCCATGAGGTAGGGGGACTTTGTGCAAAATGTGTCCAGGCTTATGGAAGTTAAATCGGGTAACATAATCCGATTTTGTCCCTCTGCCATTCCCGGAGGGAAGGTGGTATAGACGAGCTTGAGGTCTCCTCTCGGATCACAAGTCCCCCTCTACCTTCCCTGCAAGTCTCGGCTTCTTAGCTCCAAGGGAAGCTGCTGGAGGCAACTTCCATAAATAAGGGTGACTTTGCGAAAAATGTGTCCAGGCTTATGGAAGTCAAATCGGGTAACATAATCCGATTTTGTCCCTCTGCCATTCCCGGAGGGAAGGTGGTACAGACAAGCTTGAGGTCTCCTCTCGGATCACAAGTCCCCCTTTACCTTCCCTGCAAGTCTCGGCTTCTTAGCTCCAAGGGAAGCCGCTGGAGGCAACTTCCATAAATGAGGGGGACTTTGTGAAAAATGTGTCCAGGCTTATGGAAGTCAAATCGGGTAACATATTCCGATTTTGTCCCTCTGCCATTCATGGAGGGAAGGTGGTACAGACAAGCTTGAGGTCTCCTCTCGGATCACAAGTCCCCCTTTACCTTCCCTGCAAGTCTCGGCTTCTTAGCTCCAAGGGAAGCCGCTGGAGGCAACTTCCATAAATGAGGGGGACTTTGTGAAAAATGTGTCCAGGCTTATGGAAGTCAAATCGGGTAACATGGTCTGACTTTGACCGCTGGGCTGAACTTCCATAAGGGTGTCCGTTTTGAGACAGAGAACCAGAAAACCAGCTATGAGATCGAACCTGGCCGTCTCTCACCGACAGCAGTTCCAGAGCCTGGGCATGACGGCTCGAGACACCTGGGTCTCAGAGGCATGTGACGTGAAATGGGGGGGTACTTTCGGACACCTCCCGGAAGAAGGTAGAGAGACCCTGGGGAGTGGGCAGGGTGTTTTGATCCCACCATCAGTTCCATGACATCCGAGGTGTAGGCTGGGAGGCAAGACTTCCACAGAAGTGGGGTGATTTTTGAAAATGTCTACCCAGGAAAGGAGCACTGTAGGCGGGTAGGAATTTCTGAGTTTCACCCCCTGCCATTCCCGGAGGGAAGGTGGTACAAGCAATGTGGAGGTCTCCTCTTATAGCCCAAGTCCCCCTCTACCAGCCCTGCAAGTCTCGGCTTCCTAGCTCCAAGGGAAGCCACTGGAGGCAACTTCCATAAATGAGGGGGACTTTGTTAAAAATGTGTCCAGGCTTATGGAAGTCAAATCGGGTAACATAATCCGACTTTGTCCCTCTGCCATTCCCGGAGGGAAGGTGGTACAGACAAGCTTGAGGTCTCCTCTCGGATCACAAGTCCCCCTTTACCTTCCCTGCAAGTCTCGGCTTCTTAGCTCTAAGGGAAGCCGCTGGAGGCAACTTCCATGAAGGAGGGGGACTTTGTGAAAAATGTGTCATGGGGTTATGGAAGTGTAATCGGGTAACATAAGCCGACTTTGTCCCTCTGCCATTCATGGAGGGAAGGTGTCCCAGACTAGCTTGGGGGCTCATCTTGGAGCCCAAGTCCCCCTCTACCTTCCCTGCCAGTCTGGGATCCCTAGCTTGAAAGGGGGCCGCTGGGCTGAACTTCCATGAGGTAGGGGGACTTTGTGCAAAATGTGTCCAGGCTTATGGAAGTTAAATTGGGTAACATAATCCGATTTTAGTCCCTCTGCCATTCCCGGAGGGAAGGTGGTATAGACGAGCTTGAGGTCTCCTCTCGGATCACAAGTCCCCCTTTACCTTCCCTGCAAGTCTCGGCTTCTTAGCTCTAAGGGAAGCCGCTGGAGGCAACTTCCATAAATGAGGGGGACTTTGTGAAAAATGTGTCTAGGGGTTATGGAAGTGTAATCGGGTAACATAAGCCGACTTTGTCCCTCTGCCATTCATGGAGGGAAGGTGTCCCAGACTAGCTTGGGGGCTCATCTTGGAGCCCAAGTCCCCCTCTACCATCCCTGCCAGTCTGGGATCCCTAGCTTGAAAGGGGGCCGCTGGGCTGAACTTTTATGAGGTAGGGGGACTTTGTGCAAAATGTGTCCAGGCTTATGGAAGTTAAATTGGGTAACATAATCCGATTTTGTCCCTCTGCCATTCCCGGAGGGAAGGTGGTATAGACGAGCTTGAGGTCTCCTCTCGGATCACAAGTCCCCCTTTACCTTCCCTGCAAGTCTCGGCTTCTTAGCTCCAAGGGAAGCCGCTGGAGGCAACTTCCATAAATAAGGGGGACTTTGTGAAAAATGTGTCCAGGCTTATGGAAGTCAAATCGGGTAACATAATCCGATTTTGTCCCTCTGCCATTCCCGGAGGGAAGGTGGTACAGACAAGCTTGAGGTCTCCTCTCGGATCACAAGTCCCCCTTTACCTTCCCTGCAAGTATCGGCTTCTTAGCTCCAAGGGAAGCCGCTGGAGGCAACTTCCATAAATGAGGGGGACTTTGTGAAAAATGTGTCCAGGCTTATGGAAGTCAAATCGGGTAACATATTCCGATTTTGTCCCTCTGCCATTCATGGAGGGAAGGTGGTACAGACAAGCTTGAGGTCTCCTCTCGGATCACAAGTCCCCCTTTACCTTCCCTGCAAGTCTCGGCTTCTTAGCTCCAAGGGAAGCCGCTGGAGGCAACTTCCATAAATGAGGGGGACTTTGTGAAAAATGTGTCCAGGCTTATGGAAGTCAAATCGGGTAACATATTCTGATTTTGTCCCTCTGCCATTCATGGAGGGAAGGTGGTACAGACAAGCTTGAGGTCTCCTCTCGGATCACAAGTCCCCCTTTACCTTCCCTGCAAGTCTCGGCTTCTTAGCTCCAAGGGAAGCCGCTGGAGGCAACTTCCATAAATAAGGGGGACTTTGTGAAAAATGTGTCCAGGCTTATGGAAGTCAAATCGGGTAACATATTCCGATTTTGTCCCTCTGCCATTCATGGAGGGAAGGTGGTACAGACAAGCTTGAGGTCTCCTCTCGGATCACAAGTCCCCCTTTACCTTCCCTGCAAGTCTCGGCTTCTTAGCTCCAAGGGAAGCCGCTGGAGGCAACTTCCATAAATGAGGGGGACTTTGTGAAAAATGTGTCCAGGCTTATGGAAGTCAAATCGGGTAACATATTCCGATTTTGTCCCTCTGCCATTCGTGGAGGGAAGGTGGTACAGACAAGCTTGAGGTCTCCTCTCGGATCACAAGTCCCCCTTTACCTTCCCTGCAAGTCTCGGCTTCTTAGCTCCAAGGGAAGCCGCTGGAGGCAACTTCCATAAATGAGGGGGACTTTGTGAAAAATGTGTCCAGGCTTATGGAAGTCAAATCGGGTAACATGGTCTGACTTTGACCGCTGGGCTGAACTTCCATAAGGGTGTCCGTTTTGAGACAGAGAACCAGAAAACCAGCTATGAGATCGAACCTGGCCGTCTCTCACCGACAGCAGTTCCAGAGCCTGGGCATGACGGCTCGAGACACCTGGGTCTCAGAGGCATGTGACGTGAAAGGGGGGGGTACTTTCGGACACCTCCCGGAAGAAGGTAGAGAGACCCTGGGGAGTGGGCAGGGTGTTTTGATCCCACCATCAGTTCCATGACATCCGAGGTGTAGGCTGGGAGGCAAGACTTCCACAGAAGTGGGGTGATTTTTGAAAATGTCTACCCAGGAAAGGAGCACCGTAGGCGGGTAGGAATTTCTGAGTTTCACCCCCTGCCATTCCCGGAGGGAAGGTGGTACAAGCAATGTGGAGGTCTCCTCTTATAGCCCAAGTCCCCCTCTACCAGCCCTGCAAGTCTCGGCTTCCTAGCTCCAAGGGAAGCCACTGGAGGCAACTTCCATAAATGAGGGGGACTTTGTTAAAAATGTGTCCAGGCTTATGGAAGTCAAATCGGGTAACATAATCCGACTTTGTCCCTCTGCCATTCCCGGAGGGAAGGTGGTACAGACAAGCTTGAGGTCTCCTCTCGGATCACAAGTCCCCCTTTACCTTCCCTGCAAGTCTCGGCTTCTTAGCTCTAAGGGAAGCCGCTGGAGGCAACTTCCATGAAGGAGGGGGACTTTGTGAAAAATGTGTCCAGGGGTTATGGAAGTGTAATCGGGTAACATAAGCCGACTTTGTCCCTCTGCCATTCATGGAGGGAAGGTGTCCCAGACTAGCTTGGGGGCTCATCTTGGAGCCCAAGTCCCCCTCTACCTTCCCTGCAAGTCTGGGATCCCTAGCTTGAAAGGGGGCCGCTGGGCTGAACTTCCATGAGGTAGGGGGACTTTGTGCAAAATGTGTCCAGGCTTATGGAAGTCAAATCGGGTAACATAATCCGATTTTGTCCCTCTGCCATTCCCGGAGGGAAGGTGGTACAGACGAGCTTGAGGTCTCCTCTCGGATCACAAGTCCCCCTCTACCTTCCCTGCAAGTCTCGGCTTCTTAGCTCCAAGGGAAGCCGCTGGAGGCAACTTCCATAAATGAGGGGGACTTTGTGAAAAATGTGTCCAGGCTTATGGAAGTCAAATCGGGTAACATAATCCGATTTTGTCCCTCTGCCATTCCCGGAGGGAAGGTGGTACAGACAAGCTTGAGGTCTCCTCTCGGATCACAAGTCCCCCTTTACCTTCCCTGCAAGTCTCGGCTTCTTAGCTCCAAGGGAAGCCGCTGGAGGCAACTTCCATAAATGAGGGTACCTTTGTGAAAAATGTGTCCAGGCTTATGGAAGTCAAATCGGGTAACATATTCCGATTTTGTCCCTCTGCCATTCATGGAGGGAAGGTGGTACAGACAAGCTTGAGGTCTCCTCTCGGATCACAAGTCCCCCTTTACCTTCCCTGCAAGTCTCGGCTTCTTAGCTCCAAGGGAAGCCGCTGGAGGCAACTTCCATAAATGAGGGGGACTTTGTGAAAAATGTGTCCAGGCTTATGGAAGTCAAATCGGGTAACATATTCCGATTTTGTCCCTCTGCCATTCATGGAGGGAAGGTGGTACAGACAAGCTTGAGGTCTCCTCTCGGATCACAAGTCCCCCTTTACCTTCCCTGCAAGTCTCGGCTTCTTAGCTCCAAGGGAAGCCGCTGGAGGCAACTTCCATAAATGAGGGGGACTTTGTGAAAAATGTGTCCAGGCTTATGGAAGTCAAATCGGGTAACATATTCCGATTTTGTCCCTCTGCCATTCATGGAGGGAAGGTGGTACAGACAAGCTTGAGGTCTCCTCTCGGATCACAAGTCCCCCTTTACCTTCCGTGCAAGTCTCGGCTTCTTAGCTCCAAGGGAAGCCGCTGGAGGCAACTTCCATAAATGAGGAGGACTTTGTGAAAAATGTGTCCAGGCTTATGGAAGTCAAATCGGGTAACATGGTCTGACTTTGACCGCTGGGCTGAACTTCCATAAGGGTGTCCGTTTTGAGACAGAGAACCAGAAAACCAGCTATGAGATCGAACCTGGCCGTCTCTCACCGACAGCAGTTCCAGAGCCTGGGCATGACAGCTCGAGACACCTGGGTCTCAGAGGCATGTGACGTGAAAGGGGGGGGGTACTTTCGGACACCTCCCAGAAGAAGGTAGAGAGACCCTGGGGAGTGGGCAGGGTGTTTTGATCCCACCATCAGTTCCATGACATCCGAGGTGTAGGCTGGGAGGCAAGACTTCCACAGAAGTGGGGTGATTTTTGAAAATGTCTACCCAGGAAAGGAGCACCATAGACGGGTAGGAATTTCTGAGTTTCACCCCCCTGCCATTCCCGGAGGGAAGGTGGTACAAGCAATGTGGAGGTCTCCTCTTGTAGCCCAAGTCCCCCTCTACCAGCCCTGCAAGTCTCGGCTTCCTAGCTCCAAGGGAAGCCACTGGAGGCAACTTCCATAAATGAGGGGGACTTTGTTAAAAATGTGTCCAGGCTTATGGAAGTCAAATCGGGTAACATAATCCGACTTTGTCCCTCTGCCATTCCCGGAGGGAAGGTGGTACAGACAAGCTTGAGGTCTCCTCTCGGATCACAAGTCCCCCTTTACCTTCCCTGCAAGTCTCGGCTTCTTAGCTCCAAGGGAAGCCGCTGGAGGCAACTTCTATAAAGGAGGGGGACTTTGTGAAAAATGTGTCATGGGGTTCTGAAAGTGTAATCGGGTAACATAAGCCGACTTTGTCCCTCTGCCATTCATGGAGGGAAGGTGTCCCAGACTAGCTTGGGGGCTCATCTTGGAGCCCAAGTCCCCCTCTACCTTCCCTGCAAGTCTGGGATCCCTAGCTTGAAAGGGGGCCGCTGGGCTGAACTTCCATGAGGTAGGGGGACTTTGTGCAAAATGTGTCCAGGCTTATGGAAGTTAAATTGGGTAACATAATCCGATTTTGTCCCTCTGCCATTCCCGGAGGGAAGGTGGTACAGACGAGCTTGAGGTCTCCTCTCGGATCACAAGTCCCCCTTTACCTTCCCTGCAAGTCTCGGCTTCTTAGCTCCAAGGGAAGCCGCTGGAGGCAACTTCTATAAAGGAGGGGGACTTTGTGAAAAATGTGTCATGGGGTTCTGAAAGTGTAATCGGGTAACATAAGCCGACTTTGTCCCTCTGCCATTCATGGAGGGAAGGTGTCCCAGACTAGCTTGGGGGCTCATCTTGGAGCCCAAGTCCCCCTCTACCATCCCTGCCAGTCTGGGATCCCTAGCTTGAAAGGGGGCCGCTGGGCTGAACTTCCATGAGGTAGGGGGACTTTGTGCAAAATGTGTCCAGGCTTATGGAAGTTAAATTGGGTAACATAATCCGATTTTGTCCCTCTGCCATTCCCGGAGGGAAGGTGGTACAGACGAGCTTGAGGTCTCCTCTCGGATCACAAGTCCCCCTTTACCTTCCCTGCAAGTCTCGGCTTCTTAGCTCCAAGGGAAGCCGCTGGAGGCAACTTCCATAAATAAGGGGGACTTTGTGAAAAATGTGTCCAGGCTTATGGAAGTCAAATCGGGTAACATAATCCGATTTTGTCCCTCTGCCATTCCCGGAGGGAAGGTGGTACAGACAAGCTTGAGGTCTCCTCTCGGATCACAAGTCCCCCTTTACCTTCCCTGCAAGTCTCGGCTTCTTAGCTCCAAGGGAAGCCGCTGGAGGCAACTTCCATAAATGAGGGGGACTTTGTGAAAAATGTGTCCTGGCTTATGGAAGTCAAATCGGGTAACATATTCCGATTTTGTCCCTCTGCCATTCATGGAGGGAAGGTGGTACAGACAAGCTTGAGGTCTCCTCTCGGATCACAAGTCCCCCTTTACCTTCCCTGCAAGTCTCGGCTTCTTAGCTCCAAGGGAAGCCGCTGGAGGCAACTTCCATAAATGAGGGGGACTTTGTGAAAAATGTGTCCAGGCTTATGGAAGTCAAATCGGGTAACATATTCTGATTTTGTCCCTCTGCCATTCATGGAGGGAAGGTGGTACAGACAAGCTTGAGGTCTCCTCTCGGATCACAAGTCCCCCTTTACCTTCCCTGCAAGTCTCGGCTTCTTAGCTCCAAGGGAAGCCGCTGGAGGCAACTTCCATAAATAAGGGGGACTTTGTGAAAAATGTGTCCAGGCTTATGGAAGTCAAATCGGGTAACATATTCCGATTTTGTCCCTCTGCCATTCGTGGAGGGAAGGTGGTACAGACAAGCTTGAGGTCTCCTCTCGGATCACAAGTCCCCCTTTACCTTCCCTGCAAGTTTCGGCTTCCTAGCTCCAAGGGAAGCCGCTGGAGGCAACTTCCATAAATGAGGGGGACTTTGTGAAAAATGTGTCCAGGCTTATGGAAGTCAAATCGGGTAACATATTCCGATTTTGTCCCTCTGCCATTCATGGAGGGAAGGTGGTACAGACAAGCTTGAGGTCTCCTCTCGGATCACAAGTCCCCCTTTACCTTCCCTGCAAGTCTCGGCTTCTTAGCTCCAAGGGAAGCCGCTGGAGGCAACTTCCATAAATGAGGGGGACTTTGTGAAAAATGTGTCCAGGCTTATGGAAGTCAAATCGGGTAACATGGTCTGACTTTGACCGCTGGGCTGAACTTCCATAAGGGTGTCCGTTTTGAGACAGAGAACCAGAAAACCAGCTATGAGATCGAACCTGGCCGTCTCTCACCGACAGCAGTTCCAGAGCCTGGGCATGACGGCTCGAGACACCTGGGTCTCAGAGGCATGTGACGTGAAAGGGGGGGGTACTTTCGGACACCTCCCGGAAGAAGGTAGAGAGACCCTGGGGAGTGGGCAGGGTGTTTTGATCCCACCATCAGTTCCATGACATCCGAGGTGTAGGCTGGGAGGCAAGACTTTCACAGAAGTGGGGTGATTTTTGAAAATGTCTACCCAGGAAAGGAGCACCGTAGGCGGGTAGGAATTTCTGAGTTTCACCCACTGCCATTCCCGGAGGGAGGTGGTACAAGCAATGTGGAGCAGTCCTCTTATAGCCCAAGTCCCCCTCTACCAGCCCTGCAAGTCTCGGCTTCCTAGCTCCAAGGGAAGCCGCTGGAGGCAACTTCCATAAATGAGGGGGACTTTGTTAACCACCTCAGCCCCCAGTGCTTAAACACCCTGAAAGACCAGGCCACTTTTTACACTTCTGACCTACACTACTTTCACCGTTTATTGCTCGGTCATGCAACTTACCACCCAAATGAATTTTACCTCCTTTTCTTCTCACTAATAGAGCTTTCATTTGGTGGTATTTCATTGCTGCTGACATTTTTACTTTTTTTGTTATTAATCGAAATTTAACGATTTTTTTGCAAAAAAATGACATTTTTCACTTTCAGTTGTAAAATTTTGCAAAAAAAACGACATCCATATAGAAATTTTGCTCTAAATTTATAGTTCTACATGTCTTTGATAAAAAAAAAATGTTTGGGTAAAAAAAAAATGGTTTGGGTAAAAGTTATAGCGTTTACAAACTATGGTACAAAAATGTGAATTTCCGCTTTTTGAAGCAGCTCTGACTTTCTGAGCACCTGTCATGTTTCCTGAGGTTCTACAATGCCCAGACAGTACAAACACCCCACAAATGACCCCATTTCGGAAAGTACACACCCTAAGGTATTCGCTGATGGGCATAGTGAGTTCATAGAACTTTTTATTTTTTGTCACAAGTTAGCGGAAAATGATGATTTTTTTTTTTTTTTTTTTTTTTCTTACAAAGTCTCATATTCCACTAACTTGTGACAAAAAATAAAAACTTCTATGAACTCACTATGCCCATCACGAAATACCTTGGGGTCTCTTCTTTCCAAAATGGGGTCACTTGTGGGGTAGTTATACTGCCCTGGCATTCTAGGGGCCCAAATGTGTGGTAAGGAGTTTGAAATCAAATTCTGAAAAAAATGACCTGTCAAATCCGAAAGGTGCTCTTTGGAATATGGGCCCCTTTGCCCACCTAGGCTGCAAAAAAGTGTCACACATCTGGTATCTCCGTACTCAGGAGAAGGTGGGGAATGTGTTTTGGGGTGTCATTTTATATATACCCATGCTGGGTGAGATAAATATCTTGGCAAAAGACAACTTTTCCCATTTTTTTATACAAAGTTGGCATTTGACCAAGATATTTCTCTCACCCAGCATGGGTATATATAAAATGACACCCCAAAACACATTCCCCACCTTCTCCTGAGTACGGAGATACCAGATGTGTGACACTTTTTTGCAGCCTAGGTGGGCAAAGGGGCCCATATTCCAAAGAGCACCTTTCGGATTTGACAGGTCATTTTTTTCAGAATTTGATTTCAAACTCCTTACCACACATTTGGGCCCCTAGAATGCCAGGGCAGTATAACTACCCCACAAGTGACCCCATTTTGGAAAGAAGACACCCCAAGGTATTCCGTGAGGGGCATGGCGAGTTCCTAGAATTTTTTATTTTTTGTCACAAGTTAGTGGAAAATGATGATTTTTTATTTATTTATTTTTTTCATACAAAGTCTCATATTCCACTAACTTGTGACAAAAAATAAAAACTTCCATGAACTCACTATGCCCATCAGCGAATACCTTGGGGTCTCTTCTTTCCAAAATGGGGTCACTTGTGGGGTAGTTATACTGCCCTGGCATTCTAGGGGCCCAAATGTGTGGTAAGGAGTTTGAAATCAAATTCAGTAAAAAATGACCTGTCAAATCCGAAGG
>NW_024400754.1:0-22881 GCF_905171765.1 Bufo bufo | reverse complement strand
ATCCCAGCAGGCTTTGGCATTAAAACTCTGGCAGGCAAACTCAACTCTGCTACATCTGGTGCTCTCTGGCTCTGCTGTACTGACAGGGTAGCTGTATAACTTATCTTCTGTATGCTGCAACTTCTCTTTGTAGTCTATTTATCTCTTAATTATGCCAGGGAACTCTCCTGAGGCTTTAAGCTGTGGCCTCCATATCCAGCAGAGCTGAAGGTGCTCTGGCTGACTTCGGCACATCCAGCAGAGACATGCCCAGCACACCCTCCTTTCCTTAGCAGGGGGTAAGCTAGACTAACTAGAACTGGTCCCCACCATTCCTGCAGGAAGTGGGGGGTTAGAATGAAATTGAAAGTTCCATTCTACCTAAGCATAGCTCTGCCGAGTTTGCTGCCACCTGCTGGTGAACCAGGCACATTACACGTGAACACAACAGTTGCAAACATTAGAAAGAAGAACATACATAGAGATGGCTACCACTAGGTTCCTGCCCGTATGAGTAGGGTGTCTATTCACAGTTTTCCCTCTCGGTAATAACCAGAGAACCAAAAAGACTGCACCAACCCTTCAAATACTCCACGACATAGCCAAAGTCGTATATGGAGTGTGGGGTTGTAATGTACTGTAATCCCTACACGTTACTATGAGACACCTGCAAATAGAAGGGTGGCTTCATCCTGTAATCCCTTCCTAGCACCAAGTTCTATAAAAAGATTTTCGCACGGTCACCTTGATGACTAAACAGGTAGCTAAACATACATATCCATAAGGCCGCGCACTAAGCCTTAGGACCCCCGGAAGTAGGAGGAAGAGCAGGTTCTCTCCCATAACTCGCACAAGGGTTAATCCCTCTACACACACACATTTTTAGAAACGGGGTTACCCTTGACGGTGTTAGACCTGCTTGTGACGTACATTAGCATCCTCAGAGGCAGTCCATATGAGCTAGAAAGTAAGGTGCTAGCTATCTGGCAAACTATATTATGTCCAGAGTCCATTTGTAGTGCATAGGATCACAGTGTTGTACCTGTAAAAGAGTACATACAATAGGCTAAATACTTGAAATTTGCTGAACCTCTAAAACAGAAGAACAAAAATACTGCAAATATATAATGCAATACCATAGTGCAATCAAATTCACGTTAGTCTTTTCCTTTAGTGCTGGTGGATTAAGTGCACCAAACTGGAACAAATAATGCCAAAGTCATTTGTAATCCACATGAGGTGGTAAGGTCAATATTTTTAATCCACATGGGTATAATGAAAAATAGCAGCAATGGTAATAAGAACCCTTTTAGCAAAAGGGGCTCCCACTTAACCTGAGAAGGGGGGAAAAAGGAATTGGGCGCAGACGTGCAAAACTTGGAGTCAGTTTCTAGCAGATGGGCGGAGTCCTTACATAATATTACCCTCTGGGTGAGGACCAAACAAGGGCAACCAGTTCTCACCCTTCAGACACAGTTCACTTTGTGGCTCTAGTAGTTCAATGAATGGTTTTCTTCACAGCACGAGGTCTCTTACAGGAGTGCTGAAAGTCTTCCTCCTGGGTCCCATAGTTGAGGGGGCAAAAGTCCTTCTTTAAGTGGCGCAACATCCTCATCTCTGTGACTGCTAGCTCTGGTACTCTCTGCAGCTTTAACTCCGGCAGAAACATAATCTGCGGTCCCCTAGTGGCCTTCTGTGGCAGAACTTGGAATTGAAGGATCACCCTCCTCTGGAGGATCCTCTGTAAGTCTTCGCTTTTTCCTGGTAGGTGACAGGTTCTCCGGACAGCAATAAAGGATAGACCTTTGGTCTTTCATAGAAAGGAGCTCCGCATTTGGTGGTGGTTCTGGAGTGCACGGAGCAGTATCAGTGGACCTTTCACTGGTGGATAGGTCACTTTTGGTGGTTGGAGGATCTGGTAGTGTCATACCCAGATGTGCTGTCTTCAGCAGGCAGCTCAGAGGAAGTCTTGGAGGCTTCATGCAATTCCCTTTCTCTGCCCTCTTTTTCCTCCACAATTTCTTTATATGTTTTTATGCTTTTTCTTCCTTCTGATAAGTTGCCTGCTCCACTAAGCATCCTCTCCATTTTTTTCCTTTCTTCCTCTTTCTTTATCAAGTCCTGTAATGCACTCCTACTGTGGGCCTTCCATCGGGCAAAGTCATTTTGCCATGTCATCCTGCTCTTGGAGTAGATCACTGACATTCACTCCTGAATACCATGGGAGCCAAGGGTCCCCAAAATGGTATGACATGATGCAGGTGGCTGCAGCTGTTGCTGATGGATCACTGCGGTCCCGGTGGGTGTTATCTTCACTTTCAGACATGGCTTTTGATACCCTGTACCAGACTAGAGGGGTCAATGTAAGCTAGATTGCAATTTAAGTGTGTGTTGCTATGGGCAACGGTGGCAGAATTGGTGCGTGGCTCTTTTTAAGAGTCACTGCAACTGCGCAATTTTGGGGAGTATGATGCTCTGGCAAGCAGATTATAGCCCGTAACAGTCTCTAGCAAGGTTATTTCCCCCAGCTGTACTCACTCAGATCTCTGGACATTGCTTCTTAGGATCCAGGGAAGCTGGAACTGTATTTTCCCTTTTCTAAGATGGCCACCGCTTCCACTTCCTGTAAGGGGTACAGTTGGTTTCTTTGTCCTCCTGGGAACTTGTACTGAGCACTTTAGTTCCTTCTGCTGTAAGAATGGTTCCTCTGTGGAGGTGGGCTGTTTGGTTCCCTCCCCTCTGCTGGGTGGATGTCTTCCTCTCAACACAGGATTCCCAAATCCAAGATGGCCGATTAACCCGTTATGCCACAGTGCTGCAACCAATGCAGATTCACACTCTCTAGCAGTAAGGAGATGTAAATCTCACAAGCGGACCCAGAAACGCCAGTGTGAAAGTAGCCTAATACATTTTTCCAAAGGACCCGAAGTGCAGCCCATATATTAAAGGCTGCATTCTGAACATATTATCATACAAATAAAGTGAACTATTACAATTCAGGTATGTTTTTGATGGGATAAGAGGAACCTGTATAAATGGAAGAAAAAGTGAGAGACTTAATCATATGTGAACATAAATTGCATCTCACTGAACCAAATTTAAAATTACCTCAATAATGTACCCAGGTGTGTTTAGTATGATCACGAATAGAATATTGCCTATCACCTAGTTTTATATCGTCCTTTTCTGGCCACAAAACGACAACCTTTTCCCAACATTGAATGCAATCGACTTTTCTGATATGATATAGGTAAACGTTCCTTGATAATGCTAATATGATAATATTGATTACTATATTGAATAGAAAAAGTGACCAGATCTTTGATAACATTTCCATCTGGATCTTCACATTGAATAGAAACTCCTGCCTTGTTCTACAATCTGCTGTACATTGAGATCTCTTTCTTAAACTTGAGTTATAACTTCTGGCCCTAAAATGAAAAAAAAATAAAAATAAATGATGTTATATTTCTGTTGTAAAGATTCTGGGAGGGAACAAGTTCTCTTAGCTCATGTGAATTCCCCTATAGACACATTTTAAACAGTATGCCTAGGAGGACTACATGTTGCATGGTGCAACGAATTACCTGATAATGGTTTGTGGAATCACATAGGATTGGTTTGACGTGTGTAGTACCCCAGACCTGGGGCTACTACAATTTTGTATATAGTTATTGTTTTATATTTTTATGCATTGTATTTTGCATGTTTATGGCCGTTTGTAGCGGTAAGTATGTGGCTGGCAATGGTTGGCAAGGAACAGGGCGATAAGCCTCCTTTTGGTAGGAGTGGACTGGTCCTGCTTCCTGTCGGTGGGAGAGTTCCTGTGTAACCACAGAGGAGTGAAGTAGCACACTACAGAACTGTTCCTCCTAAGGGCTCATTCACACGACCTGTGTCCGCATTGGCACCACAATTTTATGGAAAGGATGCAGACTCATTAATTTCAATGGGGACGCAAAAGATGAAGCAGCACACCGTGCGCTACCCGCATCTATACTTTTATTCAGCGGCCACGCAAAGAGCATGTCTTATTTTTGTCCGCAATATCATAAAGCTGGCTGTGTGTGTTCTGCAAAATGTGGAACGCACGCGGCAAGTATCCGTGTTTTGTGGATCCACAGGTCTTCTTTAAAGGGAATCCGTCACTAGTTTAACTAACTAAGGGCAACATAAACTAGTGACAGGTCTCCTTAGCAAAATGCTGGGTCACTTTGTTTAATTGACTTCTGAATATCCAGACTCATTGGCATGCGCTGAAGCTAAAGATGAGTGAACCAATCGAGATTTGTTTCAGGTAAACAGACAGACAGCAGTGGCATGATGCTGGTGGCAATAGCAGTTGTACAGAATAAGATGGTTGGCAACTGGCTTAAAGGGAGTCTGTCACCTCATTTTCACCACTATAACTAACAACACTGACCCATAGAAGATTGCAAATGCTTTCCAAGCATACCTGTGTGTACTGTGTCTGTATTCCATGTCCAGGAAGAGCACTTTTATTCTGCTGAAAAACAGCTCCCAGGTGCCCAGCTGAAAGTGAAAGTAAAAACCGCTTTCACTCCCGTCTCAATTTCTAACGGCTATATCTTCTAAAATATGGGATATAATGCTGTGGCTTTGGTATAGTTTGAAAGGTTGGAATACTTTCAAACAAGGTCAGGTCCATATTTCTAGCTGGTACCAATCCTAAGAGATGAGCAGCTAAAGCAGCCCTCCCCTCTTCAGTCTGGTTTGCTTTGGGCACTTGGGAGCTGTTTTCCAGCAGAATAAAAGTGCTTTTCCTGGACATGGAATAAAGACACAAAGTGCAGACTTTGCTTGAAATGTGTCTGCAATCTTCCGTGGTACAGTGCTCTTAGATATATTGGAGAAAAAGAGGTGACAGACTCCCTTTAAGTGGCATGATGCAGGCTGCAGCAGCCATACAGAACGTGATGGTTGGCAAATGGCATACGTGGCACATTGCAGGCCGCAGCAGCAGCTGTACAGAAGGTGATGGTTGGAAAGCGGCATGATGCAGGCTGGCAGCATCAGCCGTACAGAACGTTCAGGTAGACAGACAGACAGCAACAGTGGCAAGAAGCGGCACAGCCAGCAAGGCAAGGTCTGTTCATTGGAATCAACCAGAAGAGTGCAGAAATCCTCCTGAATCTAGGCTTGGTTCATTTTGACAAAATTGATGTTTTGGACACTGGCAGAGGACAATTTGGTCCGTTTGGATGTCACCATGCCCCCTGCTACGCTGAAAACCCTCTCCGAGATTACTCTGAAGACTGGCCAAGAAAGAAGATAGAGAGCGAGCTGTGCCAGTTTAGGCCACTGTTCCAGTCTGCCTGCCCAGAAAACCATGGGATCAGGGAACAGGGTATGCAGTGGAGACAGGCCAGAGTTTAGGTAAGACTAAATTAAAGGACAAATTCCTTTAGTCCATGATGATCTGATGCTGGATTATCACATGTTCTGAATTACTGGACTGATAGAAAACTATATACCATATTTTTTTGCTTTTTAACCACTTCACATACGGGCCATTTGCCCCCTTCCTGACCAGGCCTAATTTTGCAAATCTGACATTTGTCACTTTATGTGGTAATAGCTTTGGAACGCTTTTACGGTACTTATCCAAGCCATTCAGAGATTGTTTTCTCATGACACATAGGTCTTTATGATAGTCATAAATTTGAGTCAATATATTTCACCTTTGTTTATGAAAAAATCCCAAATTTACCAAAAAATCTAAAGAATTCAGAATTTCAAAATTTCTATTTCTCTGCTTTTAAAACAGAAAGTGATACCTCATAAAATATTTATTACTTAACATTCCCCATATGTCTACTTTATGTTAGCATCATTTTATAAATGTCATTTTATTTTTTTAGGGCATTAGAATGCTTAGAATTTTAGTAGCAATTCTTAAAATCTTTAAGAAAATTGCCAAAATTCACTTTTTAAGGACCAGTTCAGGTCTGAAGTCACTTTGTGGGGCTTACATAGTGGATACCCCCCATAAATGACCCCATTGTAGAAACTACACCCCTCAAGTTACTTAAAACTGATTTTACAAACTTTGGTAACCCTTTAGGTGTTCCACAAGAATTAAAGGAAAATGGAGATCAAATTTTAAAATTTTACTTTTTTGGCAGATTTTCCATTTTTAATCATTTTTTTTCTTTAACACATCGAGGGTTAACAGCCAAACAAAACACAATATTTATTACCCTGATTCTGAGGTTAACAGAAACACCCCACATGTAGTCATAAACTGATGTAAGGGCACACGGCAGGGCGCAGAAGAAAAGGAGCGCCATATGGTTTTTGGAAGGCTGATTTTGCTGAAGTGGTTTTTAGATGCCATGTCCCATTTGAAACCCCACTGATGCACCCTTACAGTAGAAACTCCCAAAAAGTGACCCCATTTTGGAAACTAGGGGATAAGGTTCCAGTTTTATTGGTACTATTTTGGGGTACGTATGATTTTTAATTGCTCTATATTACGTTTTTTGTGAGGCAAGGTAACCAAAAAATGGCTGCTTTGGCACTGTTTTTATTTTCAATATTACAACATTCATCTGATATGGTAGATCATGTGCTATTTTTTTTTAGAGCAGGTTGTTACAGACGCAGGTTCAGTTTCAGTTTTACATAATAAAGCATTTTTGAAAAAAACATTTTTTGTGTCTCCATTTTCTGAACGCCATATTTATTTATTTATTTTTGCTGATCGTCTTGTGCAGATGCTTGTTTTTTGCAGGAATAGTTGACGCTTTTATTGGTACCATTTTTGGGTACATATGATTTTTTTTTAATCTTTCATTATAACACTTTATGGGGCAAGCTGGCCCCTTCTCCTTTCATCTCCTTCCGGCTTCTCCTACAGCAGGGCTCTCTATCGCTCCAGTGCCCGCCCAATCTTACCAATCAGGGGCATAGCTAGAAATGACTGGGCCCCATAGCAAAAAATGTTATGCCCCCCCCCTCCCGGATCTCCCACCCCCACATACCTATCGGACCTCTCACCCCTTCCAGAGCTCCCACCCAAACACCCCTCCAGGACCTCTCACCCCAACATCCCCACACCCCTCCCTAGATCCCCCTGTAAGTGTCATCCACAGATCCCCCTCCCTGTAAGTGTCATCCACAGATCCCCCTCCCTGTAAGTGTCATCCACAGATCCCCCTCCCTGTAAGTGTCATCCACAGATCCCCCTCCCCACCCAGATCCGCTTCCTAGCTAATTTATTCACTGCACTTGCCTCTGTATAATTGAAGAGAAGCGCTGTAATCTCGCACTGGCAGAGGCCAGGAAGACGGTGCATGCACACTTTGATGTCTCTGCCAGTGCGCCTGTGCGAGATTACGGCGCTTCCCTTAAATTTCTCAGAGGCAAGTGCAGTGAATAAATTAGCTAGGAGGCGGTGCTGGGCGGGAGATTGCAGGCAAAGGCAGCATCGCTTTGCTGCCTGTGCCGTTCGCAGCTCGCCCTGCGCTGATAAAGTCCTGTTACTGAGCGGGCCGCAGGTTGGGCATCACTGCACTACAGTATTAGATCGACTGACGACGAGTATATGTCATACATTGAAGCTGTACGGACAGTGCGGGGCTGGCCGCCGGGGCTCAAGCGGCACTGTGGCAGACGGCAGTGCAGGAGGCGGAGCACAGGGGTGTGATTAGGGTGTGCCCAGGCATACCCAGCACACCCCGTGAACACGCCTATGCTCCGTGTCTACATCCCATCACTGACCGTCCACAGACTCTTCCCTCACCATCTCCAGAGTGTAATAAACAGCATGAATCAGCAAGCACATCCAATCACATCTGTATCCAATCCTATCATGTATGTGTGCCTGATACACAACTTGTTGTGCACGATACTGCCTGCTGAAGTGTTTATCTAATCCCATCTTGTATGATACAGCCTGCTGAGCTGTGTATCTAATCCCATCTTGCAGTGTGCAATATGTCAGCTGCACCACGGTGGATATTAAATTGAGGATCAGGAAACACATATCAGATATTTCTTACAGCCAACTAGAAATGTCTCAGCGGCTACTTTACATTTTGCCAGTACACATAGGGGCAATATTTCCTCCTTTTGTAGTTCAGGGAGTCAAGCGAGTCACGGCCCGATCAGAGGAGGGGACCATAGGAAGAAACTGCTCAGCCGGGAGTCCTTTTGGATGTTCTGCTGGGCAGCTGTACTCCTACTGGCCTCAATAAAAAAAACAATGCAATTAATGTGATGTTACTTGTTTTTTTGTTTTTTTTCTTGTTTTTTTCTGAATTATTTTTTTTTTGCCCTGTCTTATGCATACATTGTATAGCTATTCCCCCTTGCAAGTGCCATCAATTGATGGATGGGGGTTGGTTATATAAGACTTAGTATTGCAGAGCTTATGTCATGAATAAGGATCATATTTTGGTATCCGAAAAGCGTAGACTATAATGCTATCCTGTCTATATGATGTCACACTTGGATTTTATTATTCATGATTTTTGAAGAATAAAGATGCAACGCTTTTTATTGAAAGCTGGACTTTTTTCACTTTTTTTTTTTACTTTAAGCTTACCTGATCCAGGTTTATTATATTCAGTGCTATCCAGAATACAGCCCCACATACCTCTTACATCCAGTGACGTCTCCTCTGATGTAGATGTTCTCTTTCTTTATCTTCTCCATTCACACCAGACCGCCATGATGATTTCTTTCACCCATTTCTTGTCTCTGCAGTTTGACAAAAAGACATCTTAGTTTACTTTTCCATCATCCTCCTACCTTCTGAACAACTCATCCTGCCAACCCCAATACTGTGCCCGCTGTGCTCCCAATACTATACTACAGAAACAGATAATCCCTCTGATAATACTATTACCACACAGATAGTGCCCTTCAATAATTATTGCCACACACTGCCCTAAAATAACTGCACCCGGCAAACATTATGTCCACCAATTACTATGGGTGGACTATGGGGAATATGATTACTATTATGGGCACTATGGGAGCATTATTACTATTGGGACAAAGTGGGGACATTATTGTTGGGGCACTGTATGGGCACTATTACTACTAAGTGTGCTCTGGCAGAGAATTATTACTATTGGTGAGACTTTGGGGAGCAATATTACTGTGTGCCCTCATAATTTGTGCAAGTATAAAATACCCCTATATAATGCCCCCAGTAAATGCCCACATAGTGCTGCTCTCCCCTTTCCCATTGTGTCCCTTATAATGTGCCAGTAAAAGATTCCCCCACAGTGTCCCCCAAAATGAGCCAGTATAAATGCTCCTTCATAGTGCCCCCATAATGTGCCTATATAATATGCCTCCTAGTGCTCTTTCCCCCTCCAACACCATAGTGCCCCATAATGTGCCAAGTATAAGATGTCCCCATAGTGTCCCCATGATATGCCAGTATAAATGCTCCCATAGTGTCCCCCATGATGTGCCAGTGTAGATGCCCCCATAGTGTCCCCCATGATGTGCCGGTAATGCACTCAGTAGATGCCACCATAGAGTCCCCCATGATGTGCCAGTAGATGCTCCCATAATACCCCCATGATGTGCCAGTAATGTCCCCAGTAGATGCCCCCATAGTGTCCCCATGATGTGCCAGTAATGCCCCATAGTGTCCCCATGATGTGCCTGTAGATGCCCCATAGTGTTCCCCATGATGTGCCAGTAATGCCCCCAGTAGATACCCCATAGTGTCCCCCATGATGTGCCAGTAATGCCCCTATAGTGTCCCTCATCATGTGCCAGTAATGTCCCCATGATGTGCCAGTAATGCCCCATAGTGTCCCCATCATGTGTCAGTGATGCCCCCATAGTATCCCCCATGATGTGCCAGTAATTGCCTCAAATTTTCCCCCATGATGTGCCAGTAATGCCCCATAGTGTCCCCCATGATGTGCCAGTAGATACCCCTATAGTGTTCCCCATGATGTTCCAGTAATGCCCCCATAGTATCTCCATCATGTGCCAGTAAGCCCTCATGATGTCCCCCATCATGTGCCAGTAACGCCCCCATAGTGTCCCCCATCATGTGCCAGTAACACCACCATAGTATCCCCCATCATGTGCCAGTAATCCCCCCATAGTGTCCCCCATCATGTGCCAGTAATGCTCCCATAGTATCCCCCATCATGTGCCAGTAATCCCCCCATAGTGTCCCCCATCATGTGTCAGTAATGCTCCCATAGTGTCCCCCATCATGTGCCAGTAATGCCCACAAAGTGTCCCCCATCATGTGCCAGTAATTCGCACACATAGTGTCCCCCATCATGTGCCAGTTATTCCCCCAGTTGACACCCCCATAGCACTCCACATAAAAGAAAAAAGCAACACTAATACTTACCTCTATGCTGGCAGCGTTGCAGGCCTTTTCAAGTCTGTGTCCCGTGCAGTACAAAGCCCGGCTCAGGTGAACGCAATGACGTCATTGCGGCGCCTGCCCCGGCCTCTGATAGGCTGCAGATAAATGTAGGGAGATGGAAGGGCTCATCTCCTACCCTGCTGCTGCCGCTGCCGAGCTCTGCTTCAGGATTCAGCCGGTAAGTAACACGGTTCTCCGATCCGGCTATAATTTTAACAACCGGATCTGTAGAACCGGATGGAACCGATTGAATCCCATGCCTGGATATAAGCGTGTTGCTCCCTAGTCCAAATTTTGGAGGAGAAGTTGTTAATCTCAGGGAAGAAATTAAAGTCACTCAAGATTCGATTGGTCAGTACACGCAACTACCGGCATTTAAAGAAATGGATGACAAAGTTAAAGAGGACTTGTCACCTCTCCTGACATTCCTGTTTTAATTGCTTCAGGCATTCCCCATGTAATAACAATTCTGGAGCATCTATTCTTATGGCTCTATGTTGTGCCATTCCTTTATTATTTCCACAAGAAGTTCTGAATGAATTGCCAGCAGTCTGCAGTAAGGGTACAGAGGGGTGGAAACCATTTGGGGGAGTGTACCTGCACAGACTCACTCTACCCAATCAGTGCTGCCATTGTCAGACTGTGCAGGTACACACCCCAAACATGTTTTTCTCCATCGTGTCATTTTAATTTGTATCGCACAATTATTTATGTAAATCGCAATCTTACTTTAACCCTTTCATTACCAGAGTGTTTATCCCCCTTCCTTACCAGGCCAGTTTTTTTTCAGTTGTAGCAATGCTTAGATCTAACTGCAAATAACTGATTATTTTCTGAGCCAGCCTACATTTATTTGATATTATTTTTCTCGGGGCACCTTTAGACCTTTCTTTTGTGCCATTAGATGATGGATATAATATAAAAAAATAAAAAATTAAGGAAAAACTGAAAATTATGAAAAAAAAATATATTTTTCCTTTCTTATAATTTTTTTTTTTATAACTATTACAAAAGCTTTCAAGACAAAACCATTACCATACTATTGTACTGTGAAAATAAGTGCTATTTATGTAATTTATCTACTGGCTGGGCCTGCCGCAAGACTTCAAAAGACTGGTGCGCATTTTGGATTTTGGCGGCCTATTTTTCTATTGCTAGTTCTATAGCACTGTACTGCCAGAAAACTTTTAGACAGCGCCAAAACGGTACAAGCCCTTTGAAAGTGACTTTTTTTTTATGTTATTCGCCTAAGGTATTCATCTTGGAGAAATTTGGACATTTTAATTGTTTTTTTTTCTTACATTTTTACGTGCATTTGTATATTTTACACTGAAAAAAAAAAATGCTATACAAAATATAGCTAAAACAAATACCTGGATTTTTAAAATTAACAAATGTGTGTATGTTTGTATATTTTACACATACAAATTCCACTATACTATTGCTAAAACTAATAAATATAAGAAATATATTTTTTTTTATGAACGAAAAAGTGGCGGGATGTTTGTATGGGTGTGTAGGTATTCTAATTACTATTGCTAATACTAGTAACCATTGCTATATCTTTTAAATGTTTTTTTTTTATATTATAAGAAAAAAAATTTTGGGGTTATTATTTACTTTTTTTAAGTGAATTAACCGTTTTTTTCCACAGTCAAGGCAGGAAGAGGTTAATTCCCAGGCTGCAGGCTGACATTTTATTTTAAAGCCAGCAGGTGGCGCTCTTACATAAGAAAAAGCGCTCCCTGCCAGCTTTCAACTTCCTAAATGTAATACACGCTTGTAGCAATTCGCCAATGCAACACGGACATCTCTCCCGGGACACCATAATTGAGTCCTCCTCATGTTTTACCTTTCAGGAATTGGCACGTATCCCGAACCGCCAAGAATCTCACTGTGTGTCTGCTGCTGACTGTGCACAAAATCTTTACAAGACCTTTAAAACATATAATAGGGATTTTTACCCGGTTCCCTCACGATCTTCGGCCTTAGACTGGTTTCAAGACCCGATTGAAAGGGATTTATGTGCTTTATGTTGGGTGATACTAATGTATATCAGCTGCTCTGCGACAACCCCACCCCCTCTTTTTAGAAGAAGCTTCAGATTCTGTTGGATTGTGAGATGGGGAAAAAGCTCTCATTGTCTGAAAACTGTTTGTGTAAATTAAGTTAAATATCTGGACTGACATTCTGCTGTTTGGCCACATGATGCTGCTGTTTTCTAAACACAGCTAAAAGACTGCATATTTTTCCATATTAATGAGAGGTGGGGTTACAAAGCCTGGAGAGAAAGAGATAGGCCCCTTGCAGACAAGTGTGTGCGGATTAGGTCCGGATGCATTGCGAATGCGTTCAGTGAAAAATGCGCGATTTTGCAAACAAGTTAATTCAGTTTTGTTTGCGATCGCGTTCAGTTTTTATCGCGCAATGCTATTTAATGCGTTTTGCACATGCGTGATAAAAAAAACAGAAGGTTTACAAACAACATCTCTTAGCAAACATCTGCGAAAAATCGCATCCGCACTTGCTTGCTTTTCATGCAGCCCCATTCACTTCTATGGGGCCAGCGTTGTGTGAAAATCGCTGAATATAGAACATGCTGCGATTTTCACGCAACACACAAGTAATGCGTGAAAACCATCGCTCATGTGCACAGCCCCATTGAAATGAATGGGTCCGGATTCTGTGCGGGCGCAATGCGTTCGCATCACGCATTGCATCCGCACGGAATACTCGCTCATGTGAAAGGGGCCATAGAGCAGCCATCTTGGGGAGAGCTTTGAAGAAAAACCAGGAGCTGTGTGTGAGGAGGATCCATCGACATCCAGGTGTGGGAGTACCCCTCGGTGACCAGATTTGTTCTGCACTAGGCCACGCCTCTAACTCTGTCCAAAACATAACTATACACCTAATCCCACCCAGTCCCCTTAATGCCTCCACATAGTAATTATTCCCCCTTCATGCCACCACACAGTATTTATGCCCACATTCTTTCTTCACAGAATTATGCCCAGCTGTGCCCCCAGTAATATGCCCACATTATGCCTCCAGTAATATTCACAGCTGTGCCCCTAATAATATGCCCACATTGTGCCCTCCAGTAATATGCCCACATTGTGCCCCCCCGTAATATGCCCACATTGTACCCCAGTAATATGCCCAGCTGTGCCCCCAGTAATATGCCCACATTGTACCTCCCAGTAATATGCCCACATTGTGTCCCCAGTAATATGCTAACATTGTGCCCCCCAGTAAAATGCCAACATTGTGCCCCTCATAGAAAGTAAAAAAAAATAAACACCATATACTTACCTTCTTCCTAGCAGCCGCAGCAGCAGGACTTTGGCTGCTCTAGTCTGTGAAGGAGGCGGGGCCAAGGCTGACTGCCAGTCGGCCCCGCCCCCGCACAGACCAGAGGTGAGGAGAGCTGGCAAGGGGGAGGGATGATGAAGCAGGGAGCTGATCCCGGCGACGGCTCTCTGCTTCCTATGGAGGCAGAGACAGCTGCCAGAAAGCGGGACATAGCTCCCCTGTACCGGGACAGCCACTGCAATACGGGACTGTCCCGCTGGATTCAAGACGGTTGGTAGGTTTGCATACACAGCAGTACCGCATGCTTGTTGGAGAAGCTTTTGGTCAGTTCAGTCACTATTGGATGCAGAGCAGACCTGAGTCGGTAAGACTGATCGTGCATGCACCTCACCACAATGTTGGTGCCTACCAGGGCCGTTTCTACAGCCGGGCGAGTGTCTCCAGTAAGAAGAGGGGGGCGCCGTCGGCATCTATTTACAGGCTGGCAGCGCAGGCCAAGTTAAAAGTGCTACTGCACTCCATTGCTAATCTCTGGTTGCAGGCTCGGCTGCCCTGTAAGCTGTAAGGGGCAGGGCCTTGCAGCATGTTTGGAACGCCCCCAGACGAGTGCTCTGTGCGAGGTGACGTCACAGGCAGCGCTGCTGCGTGCGTCCATTACTTCAGGCGAGAGCAGAAGAGCGCGGCGGGTGACATTTTCTTAGTCTCTCCAGTCTCTCTGCTCACTCACTCACTGCACTGGCACAGAATCCAGGGAGTCAGTCTCTCCAGCCTCCGGTCCTCCAGCAGCAGATTCAGTCAGGAAGTGGCACTAGACCACCCCAGGCACCAGGTTAGGTACAGTTAAAGAAGTATTAAGTTAAAAATACAGACAGTATGGCAGGCTTATACAGCTGCATAGTACATGTGCATATATATAATTATGCTTAGTGCTGTTACTGTATATATACATAGATCAGTTATGCAGCATACATACATGTCACATTATATATAATGTGTATGGAAGGCTAATACTGTGTGTAATGCAACTGTATATATATATATATATATATATATATATATATATATATATATACAGTTGCAAGAATAAGTATGTGAACCCTTTGGAATGATATGGATTTCTGCACAAATTGGTCATCTAAGTCACAACAATAGACAATCACAGTCTGCACAAACTAATAACACACAAAGAATGAAATGTTACTATGTTTTTATTGAACACACCATGTAAACATTCACAGTGCAAGTGGAAAAAGTATGTGAACCCTTGGATTTAATAACTGGTTGAACCTCCTTTGGCAGCAATAACTTCAACCAAACGTTTCCTGTAGTTGCAGATCAGACGTGCACAACGGTCAGGAGTAATTCTTGACCATTCCTCTTTACAGAACTGTTTCAGTTCAGCAATATTCTTGGGATGTCTGGTGTGAATCGCTTTCTTGAGGTCATGCCACAGCATCTCAATCGGGTTGAGGTCAGGACTCTGACTGGGCCACTCCAGAAGTTGTATTTTCTTCTGTTTAAGCCATTCTGTTGTTGATGTACTTCTATGCTTTGGGTCGTTGTCCTGTTGCAACACCCATCTTCTGTTGAGCTTCAGCTGGTGGACAGATGGCCTTAAGTTCTCCTGCAAAATGTCTTGAGAAACTTGGGAATTCATTTTTCCTTTGATGATAGCAATCTGTCCAGGCCCTGATGCAGCAAAGCAGCCCCAAACCATGATGCCCCCACCACAATACTTCACAGTTGGGATGAGGTTTTGATGTTGGTGTGCTGTGCCTCTTTTTTTCCACATAGTGTTGTGTGTTTCTTCCAAACAACTCAACTTTGGTTTCATCTGTCCACAGAATATTTTGCCAGTACTGCTGTGGAACATCCAGGTGCTCTTGTGCAAACTGTAAACGTGCAGCAATGTTTTTTTTGGACAGCAGTGGCCTCCTCTGTGGTATCCTCCCATGAAATGCATTCTTGTTTTGTGGTTTACATATCGTAGATTCGCTAACAGGGATGCTAGCATATGCCAGAGAATTTTGTAAGTCTTTAGCTGACACTCTAGGATTTTTCTTCACCTCATTGAGCAGTCTGCGCTGTGCTCTTGCAGTCATCTTTACAGGACAGCCACTCCTAGGGAGAGTAGCAGCAGTGCTGAACTTTCTCCATTTATAGACAATTTGTCTTACCGTGGACTGATGAACAGCAAGGCTTTTGGAGATACTTTTATAACCCTTTCCAGCTTTATGCAAGTCAACAATTCTTAATCATAGGTCTTCTGAGAGCTCTTTTGTGTGAGGCATCATTCACATCAGGCAATGCTTCTTGTAAAAAGCAAACCCAGAACTGGTGTGTGTTTTTTATAGGGCAGGACAGCTGTAACCAACACCTCCTATCTCATCTCATTGATTGGACTCCAGTTAGCTGACACCTCACTCCAATTAGCTCTTGGAGATGTCATTAGTCTAGGGGTTCACATACTTTTTCCACCTGCACTGTGAATGTTTACATGGTGTGTTCAATAAAAACATGGTAACATTTAATTATTTGTGTGTTATTAGTTTAAGCAGACTGTGATTGTCTATTGTTGTGACTTAGATGAAAATCAGATCACATTTTATGACCAATTTGTGCAGAAATCCAAATCATACTTTTTCTTGCAACTGTATATATATATTTTATTTTTTTATTTTTTTATTTTCTTAATGCCCAAGGCAACCTTCAAACTTTGTATGTATAATACAAAGGCTGCCGTACACATTATATATACACACACATATAGCAGGAAAAATTCCACGGCACATCCAAGGCGTAAAATAAAATTAGGCTTTATTCACCAGACCGCAACGTTTCGATCCACCTCCTGGGATCTTTCTCAAGCAGTGACTGTCAGTGACTGACAGTCACTGCTTGAGAAAGATCCCAGGAGGTGGATCGAAACTTTGCGGTCTGGTGAATAAAGCCTAATTTTATTTTACGCCTTGGATGTGCCGTGGAATTTTTCCTGCTACTTAATTGAAGGGGGGTCGCCTTCACAGCCGCTGGCACTCCGTCTGCACTTTTATACTGCAGTGCTGCTCTAATTCTTTCTATTTATCTACACACACATATATATACACATCAGCTATGCAGCATGCATACTCATATTGTATATGTATATTTATGCTGCATAGCTGATATGAATATTTATATAATGTGTATGGCAGCCTTTGTATAATATAGACAATGTAATAAAAGAAAAAAAGGGGAAGGTTATTCCAATCTTTTAGAGATAGTGAAATCCCCGATGAGGGTGAAATATAATGGGCGATGACAGTGGTGGGATAATGAGTTAAGAGACCGCGTGGGATAGATAAACAGCAGGGAAGGCATCTCAACTGAGTGTTTGATACAATCAAAACACTTACAAGGAAATGATTGGAGAGATATGAAGACGGGAAGGTGCCTGTGTAGGGGGCACCTCCAGTGCACACAAATCCCTTCTAGACACAAAAAATAGAGGGAAGGGTAGATAGTTAAGCGCCAAGTCTCCCGTGAAGTAGAGATGATAGGTATATTAATATTAAAGATGATATAACATATATACTGTTCACGGAGCTAGTACGGTATCCACTACATATATGTGTATACAGTTTCAAGAAAAAGTATGTGAACCCTTTGGAATGATATGGATTTCTGCACAAATTAGTCATAAAATGTGATCTGATCTTAATCTAAGTCACAACAATAGACAATCATAGTCTGCTTAAACTAATAACATACAAAGAATTAAATGTTACCATGTTTTTATTGAACACACCATGTAAACATTCACAGTGTAGGTGGAAAAAGTATGTGAACCTACAGCAACATGTAGGTAAATCCCCTGCAAACAAATGTGGATAGGGAAATGAATTAAAATAAAAATAAAAAAAATAAAAATGAACCAATATCAATTGGACAGAGGTCCCATAGCAGAGAATCTGGCTTCACGTCAGCAGAGAATCAGTCTCTTCATGCCATAGCAAAGAATCTGGCTTCATGTCAGCAGAGAATCAGTCTCTTCATGCCATAGCAGAGAATCTGGCTTCATGTCAGCGCAGAATCAGTCTTCATGTCATAGCAGAGAATCAGGCTTCACGTCACCCACCACTGGAACAGGCCACTGTCACACATTTAGGCCCCGGCACCCAGGCAGAGGAGAGAGGTCCCGTAACAGAGAATCTGGCCTGATGTCAGCACAGAATCTGTCTTCATGTCATAGCAGAGAATCAGGCTTCACGTCACCCACCACTGGAACAGGCCACTGTCACACATTTAGGCCCCGGCACCCAGACAGAGGAGAGCGGTCCCGTAACAGAGAATCTGGCCTTATGTCAGCGCAGAATCTGTCTTCATGTCATAGCAGAGAATCAGGCTTCACGTCACCCACCACTGGAACAGGCCACTGTCACACATTTAGGCCCAGGCACAGGAGAGAGGTCCCGTAACAGAGAATCTGGCCTTATGTCAGCGCAGAATCTGTCTTCATGTCATAGCAGAGAATCAGGCTTCACGTCACCCACCACTGGAACAGGCCACTGTCACACATTTAGGCCCAGGCACAGGAGAGAGGTCCCGTAACAGAGAATCTGGCCTTATGTCAGCGCAGAATCTGTCTTCATGTCATAGCAGAGAATCAGGCTTCACGTCACCCACCACTGGAACAGGCCACTGTCACACATTTAGGCCCAGGCACCCAGGCAGAGGAGAGAGGTCCCGTAACAGAGAATCTGGCCTTATGTCAGCGCGGAATCTGTCTTCATGTCATAGCAGAGAATCAGGCTTCACGTCACCCACCACTGGAACAGGCCACTGTCACACATTTAGGCCCCGGCACCCAGACAGAGGAGAGCGGTCCCGTAACAGAGAATCTGGCCTTATGTCAGCGTAGAATCTGTATTCATGTCATAGCAGAGAATCAGGCTTCACGTCACCCACCACTGGAACAGGCCACTGTCACACATTTAGGCCCAGGCACCCAGGCAGAGGAGAGCGGTCCCGTAACAGAGAATCTGGCCTTATGTCAGCGCAGAATCTGTCTTCATGTCATAGCAGAGAATCAGGCTTCACGTCACCCACCACTGGAACAGGCCACTGTCACACATTTAGGCCCCGGCACCCAGACAGAGGAGAGCGGTCCCGTAACAGAGAATCTGGCCTTATGTCAGCGCAGAATCTGTCTTCATGTCATAGCAGAGAATCAGGCTTCACGTCACCCACCACTGGAACAGGCCACTGTCACACATTTAGGCCCAGGCACCCAGGCAGAGGAGAGAGGTCCCGTAACAGAGAATCTGGCCTTATGTCAGCGCAGAATCTGTATTCATGTCATAGCAGAGAATCAGGCTTCACGTCACCCACCACTGGAACAGGCCACTGTCACACATTTAGGCCCCGGCACCCAGACAGAGGAGAGCGGTCCCGTAACAGAGAATCTGGCCTTATGTCAGCGCAGAATCTGTCTTCATGTCATAGCAGAGAATCAGGCTTCACGTCATCCACCACTGGAACAGGCCACTGTCACACATTTAGGCCCAGGCACCCAGGCAGAGGAGAGAGGTCCCGTAACAGAGAATCTGGCCTTATGTTAGCGCAGAATCTGTATTCATGTCATAGCAGAGAATCAGGCTTCACGTCACCCACCACTGGAACAGGCCACTGTCACACATTTAGGCACCGGCACCCAGACAGAGGAGAGCGGTCCCGTAACAGAGAATCTGGCCTTATGTCAGCGCAGAATCTGTCTTCATGTCATAGCAGAGAATCGGGCTTCACGTCACCCACCACTGGAACAGGCCACTGTCACACATTTAGGCCCAGGCACCCAGGCCGAGGAGAGAGGTCCCGTAACAGAGAATCTGGCCTTATGTCAGCGCAGAATCTGTATTCATGTCATAGCAGAGAATCAGGCTTCACGTCACCCACCACTGGAACAGGCCACTGTCACACATTTAGGCACCGGCACCCAGACAGAGGAGAGCGGTCCCGTAACAGAGAATCTGGCCTTATGTCAGCGCAGAATCTGTCTTCATGTCATAGCAGAGAATCGGGCTTCACGTCACCCACCACTGGAACAGGCCACTGTCACACATTTAGGCCCAGGCACCCAGGCAGAGGAGAGAGGTCCCGTAACAGAGAATCTGGCCTTATGTCAGCGCAGAATCTGTATTCATGTCATAGCAGAGAATCGGGCTTCACGTCACCCACCACTGGAACAGGCCACTGTCACACATTTAGGCCCAGGCACCCAGGCAGAGGAGAGAGGTCCCGTAACAGAGAATCTGGCCTTATGTCAGCGCAGAATCTGTATTCATGTCATAGCAGAGAATCAGGCTTCACGTCACCCACCACTGGAACAGGCCACTGTCACACATTTAGGCCCAGGCACCCAGGCAGAGGAGAGAGGTCCCGTAACAGAGAATCTGGCCTTATGTCAGCGCAGAATCTGTCTTCATGTCATAGCAGAGAATCAGGCTTCACGCCACCCACCACTGGAACAGGCCACTGTCACACATTTAGGCCCAGGCACCCAGGCAGAGGAGAGAGGTCCCGTAACAGAGAATCTGGCCTTATGTCAGCGCAGAATCTGTATTCATGTCATAGCAGAGAATCAGGCTTCACGTCACCCACCACTGGAACAGGCCACTGTCACACATTTAGGCCCCGGCACCCAGACAGAGGAGAGCGGTCCCATAACAGAGAATCTGGCCTTATGTCAGCGCAGAATCTGTCTTCATGTCATAGCAGAGAATCAGGCTTCACGTCACCCACCACTGGAACAGGCCACTGTCACACATTTAGGCCCAGGCACCCAGGCAGAGGAGAGAGGTCCCGTAACAGAGAATCTGGCCTTATGTCAGCGCAGAATCTGTAATCATGTCATAGCAGAGAATCAGGCTTCACGTCACCCACCACTGGAACAGGCCACTGTCACACATTTAGGCCCCGGCACCCAGACAGAGGAGAGCGGTCCCGTAACAGAGAATCTGGCCTTATGTCAGCGCAGAATCTGTCTTCATGTCATAGCAGAGAATCAGGCTTCACGCCACCCACCACTGGAACAGGCCACTGTCACACATTTAGGCCCAGGCACCCAGGCAGAGGAGAGAGGTCCCGTAACAGAGAATCTGGCCTTATGTCAGCGCAGAATCTGTATTCATGTCATAGCAGAGAATCAGGCTTCACGTCACCCACCACTGGAACAGGCCACTGTCACACATTTAGGCCCCGGCACCCAGACAGAGGAGAGCGGTCCCATAACAGAGAATCTGGCCTTATGTCAGCGCAGAATCTGTCTTCATGTCATAGCAGAGAATCAGGCTTCACGTCACCCACCACTGGAACAGGCCACTGTCACACATTTAGGCCCAGGCACCCAGGCAGAGGAGAGAGGTCCCGTAACAGAGAATCTGGCCTTATGTCAGCGCAGAATCTGTAATCATGTCATAGCAGAGAATCAGGCTTCACGTCACCCACCACTGGAACAGGCCACTGTCACACATTTAGGCCCCGGCACCCAGACAGAGGAGAGCGGTCCCGTAACAGAGAATCTGGCCTTATGTCAGCGCAGAATCTGTCTTCATGTCATAGCAGAGAATCAGGCTTCACGTCACCCACCACTGGAACAGGCCACTGTCACACATTTAGGCCCAGGCACCCAGGCAGAGGAGAGAGGTCCCGTAACAGAGAATCTGGCCTTATGTCAGCGCAGAATCTGTCTTCATGTCATAGCAGAGAATCAGGCTTCACGTCACCCACCACTGGAACAGGCCACTGTCACACATTTAGGCCCAGGCACCCAGGCAGAGGAGAGAGGTCCCGTAACAGAGAATCTGGCCTTATGTCAGCGCAGAATCTGTCTTCATGTCATAGCAGAGAATCAGGCTTCACGTCACCCACCACTGGAACAGGCCACTGTCACACATTTAGGCCCAGGCACCCAGGCAGAGGAGAGAGGTCCCGTAACAGAGAATCTGGCCTTATGTCAGCGCAGAATCTGTATTCATGTCATAGCAGAGAATCAGGCTTCACGTCACCCACCACTGGAACAGGCCACTGTCAAACATTTAGGCCCAGGCACCCAGGCAGAGGAGAGAGGTCCCGTAACAGAGAATCTGGCCTTATGTCAGCGCAGAATCTGTATTCATGTCATAGCAGAGAATCAGGCTTCACGTCATCCACCACTGAAACAGGCCACTGTCACATATTTAGGCCCAGGCACCCAGGCAGAGGAGAGAGGTCGCGTAACAGAGAATCTGGCTTCATGTCAGCACAGAATAAGTCTTCATGTCATAGCAGAGAATCAGGCTTCACGTCACCCACCACTGGAACAGGCCACTGTCACACATTTAGGCCCCGGCACCCAGACAGAGGAGAGGTTCATTCAACTTTGGGTTGCCCCACAATATAATGGTAAAATTAAATTAAAAATAGTATTGAATGAGGAAGTGCCCTGGAGTAGAATAATATATTGTTAAGGGGAGGTAGTTAATATCTAATCTGCACAAGGGATGGACAGGTCCTGTGGGATCCATGCCTGGTTCATTTTTATGAACGTCAGCTTGTCCACATTAGCTGTAGACAGGCGGCTGCGTTTGTCTGTAATGACGCCCCCTGCCGTGCTGAATACACGTTCAGACAAAACGCTGGCCGCCGGGCAGGCCAGCACCTCCAAGGCATAAAAGGCTAGCTCTGGCCACGTGGACAATTTGGAGACCCAGAAGTTGAATGGGGCCGAACCATCAGTCAGTACATGGAGGGGTGTGCACAGGTACTGTTCCACCATGTTAGTGAAATGTTGCCTCCATCTAACACGTTCCGTATCAGGTGGTGGTGCAGTTAGCTGTGGCGTGGTGACAAAACTTTTCCACATCTCTGCCATGCTAACCCTGCCCTCAGAGGAGCTGGCCGTGACACAGCTGCGTTGGCAACCTCTTGCTCCTCCTCTGCCTTCGCCTTGGGCTTCCACTGGTTCCTCTGTGACATTTGGGAATGCTCTCAGTAGCGCGTCTACCAACGTGCGCTTGTAGTCGCGCATCTTCCTATCACGCTCCAGTGTAGGAAGTAAGGTGGGCACATTGTCTTTGTACCAGGGATCCAGCAGGGTGGCAACCCAGTATTCCGCACACGTTAAAATGTGGGCAACTCTGCTGTGGTTGCGCAGGCACTGCAGCATATAGTCGCTCATGTATGCCAGGCTGCCCAGA
>NW_024400753.1:0-22941 GCF_905171765.1 Bufo bufo | reverse complement strand
TGCAATATCTCTTTACTAGTACTTAATGTAGTACTTGAAGCTAGTACTTGCAGCTAATGAATTAGGCCAGCTAATGAGTCTGTCTCTATATATACACACACTCCTTCCCAAACTCCTCCCCCAGCAACAAATGTAACACCTTAGTGAGCTAGGCTC
Source organism: Bufo bufo (assembly GCF_905171765.1). NCBI lineage: Eukaryota > Metazoa > Chordata > Amphibia > Anura > Bufonidae > Bufo > Bufo bufo. The sequence goes on along the minus strand of NW_024400753.1, from coordinate 22,785 downwards.
ATTAGCAAACGCACAATAGCAAACAGCTGACCGAATTCCTTACCTCTTCTCAAGCAATGATCAGCAAAAACAACACAGATGAGCCAGTTGGAGACTCTAAGCCAATCTCTTGCAGTATCTCTTGAATCTCTTCAGTCTGCTGCAATATCTCTTTACTAGTACTTAATGTAGTACTTGAAGCTAGTACTTGCAGCTAATGAATTAGGCCAGCTAATGAGTCTGTCTCTATATATACACACACTCCTTCCCAAACTCCTCCCCCAGCAACAAATGTAACACCTTAGTGAGCTAGGCTCATTAGCAAACGCACAATAGCAAACAGCTGACCGAATTCCTTACCTCTTCTCAAGCAATGATCAGCAAAAACAACACAGATGAGCCAGTTGGAGACTCTAAGCCAATCTCTTGCAGTATCTCTTGAATCTCTTCAGTCTGCTGCAATATCTCTTTACTAGTACTTAATGTAGTACTTGAAGCTAGTACTTGCAGCTAATGAATTAGGCCAGCTAATGAGTCTGTCTCTATATATACACACACTCCTTCCCAAACTCCTCCCCCAGCAACAAATGTAACACCTTAGTGAGCTAGGCTCATTAGCAAACGCACAATAGCAAACAGCTGACCGAATTCCTTACCTCTTCTCAAGCAATGATCAGCAAAAACAACACAGATGAGCCAGTTGGAGACTCTAAGCCAATCTCTTGCAGTATCTCTTGAATCTCTTCAGTCTGCTGCAATATCTCTTTACTAGTACTTAATGTAGTACTTGAAGCTAGTACTTGCAGCTAATGAATTAGGCCAGCTAATGAGTCTGTCTCTATATATACACACACTCCTTCCCAAACTCCTCCCCCAGCAACAAATGTAACACCTTAGTGAGCTAGGCTCATTAGCAAACGCACAATAGCAAACAGCTGACCGAATTCCTTACCTCTTCTCAAGCAATGATCAGCAAAAACAACACAGATGAGCCAGTTGGAGACTCTAAGCCAATCTCTTGCAGTATCTCTTGAATCTCTTCAGTCTGCTGCAATATCTCTTTACTAGTACTTAATGTAGTACTTGAAGCTAGTACTTGCAGCTAATGAATTAGGCCAGCTAATGAGTCTGTCTCTATATATACACACACTCCTTCCCAAACTCCTCCCCCAGCAACAAATGTAACACCTTAGTGAGCTAGGCTCATTAGCAAACGCACAATAGCAAACAGCTGACCGAATTCCTTACCTCTTCTCAAGCAATGATCAGCAAAAACAACACAGATGAGCCAGTTGGAGACTCTAAGCCAATCTCTTGCAGTATCTCTTGAATCTCTTCAGTCTGCTGCAATATCTCTTTACTAGTACTTAATGTAGTACTTGAAGCTAGTACTTGCAGCTAATGAATTAGGCCAGCTAATGAGTCTGTCTCTATATATACACACACTCCTTCCCAAACTCCTCCCCCAGCAACAAATGTAACACCTTAGTGAGCTAGGCTCATTAGCAAACGCACAATAGCAAACAGCTGACCGAATTCCTTACCTCTTCTCAAGCAATGATCAGCAAAAACAACACAGATGAGCCAGTTGGAGACTCTAAGCCAATCTCTTGCAGTATCTCTTGAATCTCTTCAGTCTGCTGCAATATCTCTTTACTAGTACTTAATGTAGTACTTGAAGCTAGTACTTGCAGCTAATGAATTAGGCCAGCTAATGAGTCTGTCTCTATATATACACACACTCCTTCCCAAACTCCTCCCCCAGCAACAAATGTAACACCTTAGTGAGCTAGGCTCATTAGCAAACGCACAATAGCAAACAGCTGACCGAATTCCTTACCTCTTCTCAAGCAATGATCAGCAAAAACAACACAGATGAGCCAGTTGGAGACTCTAAGCCAATCTCTTGCAGTATCTCTTGAATCTCTTCAGTCTGCTGCAATATCTCTTTACTAGTACTTAATGTAGTACTTGAAGCTAGTACTTGCAGCTAATGAATTAGGCCAGCTAATGAGTCTGTCTCTATATATACACACACTCCTTCCCAAACTCCTCCCCCAGCAACAAATGTAACACCTTAGTGAGCTAGGCTCATTAGCAAACGCACAATAGCAAACAGCTGACCGAATTCCTTACCTCTTCTCAAGCAATGATCAGCAAAAACAACACAGATGAGCCAGTTGGAGACTCTAAGCCAATCTCTTGCAGTATCTCTTGAATCTCTTCAGTCTGCTGCAATATCTCTTTACTAGTACTTAATGTAGTACTTGAAGCTAGTACTTGCAGCTAATGAATTAGGCCAGCTAATGAGTCTGTCTCTATATATACACACACTCCTTCCCAAACTCCTCCCCCAGCAACAAATGTAACACCTTAGTGAGCTAGGCTCATTAGCAAACGCACAATAGCAAACAGCTGACCGAATTCCTTACCTCTTCTCAAGCAATGATCAGCAAAAACAACACAGATGAGCCAGTTGGAGACTCTAAGCCAATCTCTTGCAGTATCTCTTGAATCTCTTCAGTCTGCTGCAATATCTCTTTACTAGTACTTAATGTAGTACTTGAAGCTAGTACTTGCAGCTAATGAATTAGGCCAGCTAATGAGTCTGTCTCTATATATACACACACTCCTTCCCAAACTCCTCCCCCAGCAACAAATGTAACACCTTAGTGAGCTAGGCTCATTAGCAAACGCACAATAGCAAACAGCTGACCGAATTCCTTACCTCTTCTCAAGCAATGATCAGCAAAAACAACACAGATGAGCCAGTTGGAGACTCTAAGCCAATCTCTTGCAGTATCTCTTGAATCTCTTCAGTCTGCTGCAATATCTCTTTACTAGTACTTACTGTAGTACTTGAAGCTAGTACTTGCAGCTAATGAATTAGGCCAGCTAATGAGTCTGTCTCTATATATACACACACTCCTTCCCAAACTCCTCCCCCAGCAACAAATGTAACACCTTAGTGAGCTAGGCTCATTAGCAAACGCACAATAGCAAACAGCTGACCGAATTCCTTACCTCTTCTCAAGCAATGATCAGCAAAAACAACACAGATGAGCCAGTTGGAGACTCTAAGCCAATCTCTTGCAGTATCTCTTGAATCTCTTCAGTCTGCTGCAATATCTCTTTACTAGTACTTAATGTAGTACTTGAAGCTAGTACTTGCAGCTAATGAATTAGGCCAGCTAATGAGTCTGTCTCTATATATACACACACTCCTTCCCAAACTCCTCCCCCCAGCAACAAATGTAACACCTTAGTGAGCTAGGCTCATTAGCAAACGCACAATAGCAAACAGCTGACCGAATTCCTTACCTCTTCTCAAGCAATGATCAGCAAAAACAACACAGATGAGCCAGTTGGAGACTCTAAGCCAATCTCTTGCAGTATCTCTTGAATCTCTTCAGTCTGCTGCAATATCTCTTTACTAGTACTTAATGTAGTACTTGAAGCTAGTACTTGCAGCTAATGAATTAGGCCAGCTAATGAGTCTGTCTCTATATATACACACACTCCTTCCCAAACTCCCCCCCCAGCAACAAATGTAACACCTTAGTGAGCTAGGCTCATTAGCAAACGCGCAATAGCAAACAGCTGACCGAATTCCTTACCTCTTCTCAAGCAATGATCAGCAAAAACAACACAGATGAGCCAGTTGGAGACTCTAAGCCAATCTCTTGCAGTATCTCTTGAATCTCTTCAGTCTGCTGCAATATCTCTTTACTAGTACTTAATGTAGTACTTGAAGCTAGTACTTGCAGCTAATGAATTAGGCCAGCTAATGAGTCTGTCTCTATATATACACACACTCCTTCCCAAACTCCTCCCCCAGCAACAAATGTAACACCTTAGTGAGCTAGGCTCATTAGCAAACGCACAATAGCAAACAGCTGACCGAATTCCTTACCTCTTCTCAAGCAATGATCAGCAAAAACAACACAGATGAGCCAGTTGGAGACTCTAAGCCAATCTCTTGCAGTATCTCTTGAATCTCTTCAGTCTGCTGCAATATCTCTTTACTAGTACTTAATGTAGTACTTGAAGCTAGTACTTGCAGCTAATGAATTAGGCCAGCTAATGAGTCTGTCTCTATATATACACACACTCCTTCCCAAACTCCTCCCCCCAGCAACAAATGTAACACCTTAGTGAGCTAGGCTCATTAGCAAACGCACAATAGCAAACAGCTGACCGAATTCCTTACCTCTTCTCAAGCAATGATCAGCAAAAACAACACAGATGAGCCAGTTGGAGACTCTAAGCCAATCTCTTGCAGTATCTCTTGAATCTCTTCAGTCTCCTGCAATATCTCTTTACTAGTACTTAATGTAGTACTTGAAGCTAGTACTTGCAGCTAATGAATTAGGCCAGCTAATGAGTCTGTCTCTATATATACACACACTCCTTCCCAAACTCCTCCCCCAGCAACAAATGTAACACCTTAGTGAGCTAGGCTCATTAGCAAACGCACAATAGCAAACAGCTGACCGAATTCCTTACCTCTTCTCAAGCAATGATCAGCAAAAACAACACAGATGAGCCAGTTGGAGACTCTAAGCCAATCTCTTGCAGTATCTCTTGAATCTCTTCAGTCTGCTGCAATATCTCTTTACTAGTACTTAATGTAGTACTTGAAGCTAGTACTTGCAGCTAATGAATTAGGCCAGCTAATGAGTCTGTCTCTATATATACACACACTCCTTCCCAAACTCCTCCCCCAGCAACAAATGTAACACCTTAGTGAGCTAGGCTCATTAGCAAACGCACAATAGCAAACAGCTGACCGAATTCCTTACCTCTTCTCAAGCAATGATCAGCAAAAACAACACAGATGAGCCAGTTGGAGACTCTAAGCCAATCTCTTGCAGTATCTCTTGAATCTCTTCAGTCTGCTGCAATATCTCTTTACTAGTACTTAATGTAGTACTTGAAGCTAGTACTTGCAGCTAATGAATTAGGCCAGCTAATGAGTCTGTCTCTATATATACACACACTCCTTCCCAAACTCCTCCCCCAGCAACAAATGTAACACCTTAGTGAGCTAGGCTCATTAGCAAACGCACAATAGCAAACAGCTGACCGAATTCCTTACCTCTTCTCAAGCAATGATCAGCAAAAACAACACAGATGAGCCAGTTGGAGACTCTAAGCCAATCTCTTGCAGTATCTCTTGAATCTCTTCAGTCTGCTGCAATATCTCTTTACTAGTACTTAATGTAGTACTTGAAGCTAGTACTTGCAGCTAATGAATTAGGCCAGCTAATGAGTCTGTCTCTATATATACACACACTCCTTCCCAAACTCCTCCCCCAGCAACAAATGTAACACCTTAGTGAGCTAGGCTCATTAGCAAACGCACAATAGCAAACAGCTGACCGAATTCCTTACCTCTTCTCAAGCAATGATCAGCAAAAACAACACAGATGAGCCAGTTGGAGACTCTAAGCCAATCTCTTGCAGTATCTCTTGAATCTCTTCAGTCTGCTGCAATATCTCTTTACTAGTACTTAATGTAGTACTTGAAGCTAGTACTTGCAGCTAATGAATTAGGCCAGCTAATGAGTCTGTCTCTATATATACACACACTCCTTCCCAAACTCCTCCCCCAGCAACAAATGTAACACCTTAGTGAGCTAGGCTCATTAGCAAACGCACAATAGCAAACAGCTGACCGAATTCCTTACCTCTTCTCAAGCAATGATCAGCAAAAACAACACAGATGAGCCAGTTGGAGACTCTAAGCCAATCTCTTGCAGTATCTCTTGAATCTCTTCAGTCTGCTGCAATATCTCTTTACTAGTACTTAATGTAGTACTTGAAGCTAGTACTTGCAGCTAATGAATTAGGCCAGCTAATGAGTCTGTCTCTATATATACACACACTCCTTCCCAAACTCCTCCCCCAGCAACAAATGTAACACCTTAGTGAGCTAGGCTCATTAGCAAACGCACAATAGCAAACAGCTGACCGAATTCCTTACCTCTTCTCAAGCAATGATCAGCAAAAACAACACAGATGAGCCAGTTGGAGACTCTAAGCCAATCTCTTGCAGTATCTCTTGAATCTCTTCAGTCTGCTGCAATATCTCTTTACTAGTACTTAATGTAGTACTTGAAGCTAGTACTTGCAGCTAATGAATTAGGCCAGCTAATGAGTCTGTCTCTATATATACACACACTCCTTCCCAAACTCCTCCCCCAGCAACAAATGTAACACCTTAGTGAGCTAGGCTCATTAGCAAACGCACAATAGCAAACAGCTGACCGAATTCCTTACCTCTTCTCAAGCAATGATCAGCAAAAACAACACAGATGAGCCAGTTGGAGACTCTAAGCCAATCTCTTGCAGTATCTCTTGAATCTCTTCAGTCTGCTGCAATATCTCTTTACTAGTACTTAATGTAGTACTTGAAGCTAGTACTTGCAGCTAATGAATTAGGCCAGCTAATGAGTCTGTCTCTATATATACACACACTCCTTCCCAAACTCCTCCCCCAGCAACAAATGTAACACCTTAGTGAGCTAGGCTCATTAGCAAACGCACAATAGCAAACAGCTGACCGAATTCCTTACCTCTTCTCAAGCAATGATCAGCAAAAACAACACAGATGAGCCAGTTGGAGACTCTAAGCCAATCTCTTGCAGTATCTCTTGAATCTCTTCAGTCTGCTGCAATATCTCTTTACTAGTACTTAATGTAGTACTTGAAGCTAGTACTTGCAGCTAATGAATTAGGCCAGCTAATGAGTCTGTCTCTATATATACACACACTCCTTCCCAAACTCCTCCCCCAGCAACAAATGTAACACCTTAGTGAGCTAGGCTCATTAGCAAACGCACAATAGCAAACAGCTGACCGAATTCCTTACCTCTTCTCAAGCAATGATCAGCAAAAACAACACAGATGAGCCAGTTGGAGACTCTAAGCCAATCTCTTGCAGTATCTCTTGAATCTCTTCAGTCTGCTGCAATATCTCTTTACTAGTACTTAATGTAGTACTTGAAGCTAGTACTTGCAGCTAATGAATTAGGCCAGCTAATGAGTCTGTCTCTATATATACACACACTCCTTCCCAAACTCCTCCCCCAGCAACAAATGTAACACCTTAGTGAGCTAGGCTCATTAGCAAACGCACAATAGCAAACAGCTGACCGAATTCCTTACCTCTTCTCAAGCAATGATCAGCAAAAACAACACAGATGAGCCAGTTGGAGACTCTAAGCCAATCTCTTGCAGTATCTCTTGAATCTCTTCAGTCTGCTGCAATATCTCTTTACTAGTACTTAATGTAGTACTTGAAGCTAGTACTTGCAGCTAATGAATTAGGCCAGCTAATGAGTCTGTCTCTATATATACACACACTCCTTCCCAAACTCCTCCCCCAGCAACAAATGTAACACCTTAGTGAGCTAGGCTCATTAGCAAACGCACAATAGCAAACAGCTGACCGAATTCCTTACCTCTTCTCAAGCAATGATCAGCAAAAACAACACAGATGAGCCAGTTGGAGACTCTAAGCCAATCTCTTGCAGTATCTCTTGAATCTCTTCAGTCTGCTGCAATATCTCTTTACTAGTACTTAATGTAGTACTTGAAGCTAGTACTTGCAGCTAATGAATTAGGCCAGCTAATGAGTCTGTCTCTATATATACACACACTCCTTCCCAAACTCCTCCCCCAGCAACAAATGTAACACCTTAGTGAGCTAGGCTCATTAGCAAACGCACAATAGCAAACAGCTGACCGAATTCCTTACCTCTTCTCAAGCAATGATCAGCAAAAACAACACAGATGAGCCAGTTGGAGACTCTAAGCCAATCTCTTGCAGTATCTCTTGAATCTCTTCAGTCTGCTGCAATATCTCTTTACTAGTACTTAATGTAGTACTTGAAGCTAGTACTTGCAGCTAATGAATTAGGCCAGCTAATGAGTCTGTCTCTATATATACACACACTCCTTCCCAAACTCCTCCCCCAGCAACAAATGTAACACCTTAGTGAGCTAGGCTCATTAGCAAACGCACAATAGCAAACAGCTGACCGAATTCCTTACCTCTTCTCAAGCAATGATCAGCAAAAACAACACAGATGAGCCAGTTGGAGACTCTAAGCCAATCTCTTGCAGTATCTCTTGAATCTCTTCAGTCTGCTGCAATATCTCTTTACTAGTACTTAATGTAGTACTTGAAGCTAGTACTTGCAGCTAATGAATTAGGCCAGCTAATGAGTCTGTCTCTATATATACACACACTCCTTCCCAAACTCCTCCCCCAGCAACAAATGTAACACCTTAGTGAGCTAGGCTCATTAGCAAACGCACAATAGCAAACAGCTGACCGAATTCCTTACCTCTTCTCAAGCAATGATCAGCAAAAACAACACAGATGAGCCAGTTGGAGACTCTAAGCCAATCTCTTGCAGTATCTCTTGAATCTCTTCAGTCTGCTGCAATATCTCTTTACTAGTACTTAATGTAGTACTTGAAGCTAGTACTTGCAGCTAATGAATTAGGCCAGCTAATGAGTCTGTCTCTATATATACACACACTCCTTCCCAAACTCCTCCCCCAGCAACAAATGTAACACCTTAGTGAGCTAGGCTCATTAGCAAACGCACAATAGCAAACAGCTGACCGAATTCCTTACCTCTTCTCAAGCAATGATCAGCAAAAACAACACAGATGAGCCAGTTGGAGACTCTAAGCCAATCTCTTGCAGTATCTCTTGAATCTCTTCAGTCTGCTGCAATATCTCTTTACTAGTACTTAATGTAGTACTTGAAGCTAGTACTTGCAGCTAATGAATTAGGCCAGCTAATGAGTCTGTCTCTATATATACACACACTCCTTCCCAAACTCCTCCCCCAGCAACAAATGTAACACCTTAGTGAGCTAGGCTCATTAGCAAACGCACAATAGCAAACAACTGACCGAATTCCTTACCTCTTCTCAAGCAATGATCAGCAAAAACAACACAGATGAGCCAGTTGGAGACTCTAAGCCAATCTCTTGCAGTATCTCTTGAATCTCTTCAGTCTGCTGCAATATCTCTTTACTAGTACTTAATGTAGTACTTGAAGCTAGTACTTGCAGCTAATGAATTAGGCCAGCTAATGAGTCTGTCTCTATATATACACACACTCCTTCCCAAACTCCTCCCCCAGCAACAAATGTAACACCTTAGTGAGCTAGGCTCATTAGCAAACGCACAATAGCAAACAGCTGACCGAATTCCTTACCTCTTCTCAAGCAATGATCAGCAAAAACAACACAGATGAGCCAGTTGGAGACTCTAAGCCAATCTCTTGCAGTATCTCTTGAATCTCTTCAGTCTGCTGCAATATCTCTTTACTAGTACTTAATGTAGTACTTGAAGCTAGTACTTGCAGCTAATGAATTAGGCCAGCTAATGAGTCTGTCTCTATATATACACACACTCCTTCCCAAACTCCCCCCCCAGCAACAAATGTAACACCTTAGTGAGCTAGGCTCATTAGCAAACGCACAATAGCAAACAGCTGACCGAATTCCTTACCTCTTCTCAAGCAATGATCAGCAAAAACAACACAGATGAGCCAGTTGGAGACTCTAAGCCAATCTCTTGCAGTATCTCTTGAATCTCTTCAGTCTGCTGCAATATCTCTTTACTAGTACTTAATGTAGTACTTGAAGCTAGTACTTGCAGCTAATGAATTAGGCCAGCTAATGAGTCTGTCTCTATATATACACACACTCCTTCCCAAACTCCTCCCCCAGCAACAAATGTAACACCTTAGTGAGCTAGGCTCATTAGCAAACGCACAATAGCAAACAGCTGACCGAATTCCTTACCTCTTCTCAAGCAATGATCAGCAAAAACAACACAGATGAGCCAGTTGGAGACTCTAAGCCAATCTCTTGCAGTATCTCTTGAATCTCTTCAGTCTGCTGCAATATCTCTTTACTAGTACTTAATGTAGTACTTGAAGCTAGTACTTGCAGCTAATGAATTAGGCCAGCTAATGAGTCTGTCTCTATATATACACACACTCCTTCCCAAACTCCTCCCCCAGCAACAAATGTAACACCTTAGTGAGCTAGGCTCATTAGCAAACGCGCAATAGCAAACAGCTGACCGAATTCCTTACCTCTTCTCAAGCAATGATCAGCAAAAACAACACAGATGAGCCAGTTGGAGACTCTAAGCCAATCTCTTGCAGTATCTCTTGAATCTCTTCAGTCTGCTGCAATATCTCTTTACTAGTACTTAATGTAGTACTTGAAGCTAGTACTTGCAGCTAATGAATTAGGCCAGCTAATGAGTCTGTCTCTATATATACACACACTCCTTCCCAAACTCCTCCCCCAGCAACAAATGTAACACCTTAGTGAGCTAGGCTCATTAGCAAACGCGCAATAGCAAACAGCTGACCGAATTCCTTACCTCTTCTCAAGCAATGATCAGCAAAAACAACACAGATGAGCCAGTTGGAGACTCTAAGCCAATCTCTTGCAGTATCTCTTGAATCTCTTCAGTCTGCTGCAATATCTCTTTACTAGTACTTAATGTAGTACTTGAAGCTAGTACTTGCAGCTAATGAATTAGGCCAGCTAATGAGTCTGTCTCTATATATACACACACTCCTTCCCAAACTCCTCCCCCAGCAACAAATGTAACACCTTAGTGAGCTAGGCTCATTAGCAAACGCACAATAGCAAACAGCTGACCGAATTCCTTACCTCTTCTCAAGCAATGATCAGCAAAAACAACACAGATGAGCCAGTTGGAGACTCTAAGCCAATCTCTTGCAGTATCTCTTGAATCTCTTCAGTCTGCTGCAATATCTCTTTACTAGTACTTAATGTAGTACTTGAAGCTAGTACTTGCAGCTAATGAATTAGGCCAGCTAATGAGTCTGTCTCTATATATACACACACTCCTTCCCAAACTCCTCCCCCAGCAACAAATGTAACACCTTAGTGAGCTAGGCTCATTAGCAAACGCACAATAGCAAACAGCTGACCGAATTCCTTACCTCTTCTCAAGCAATGATCAGCAAAAACAACACAGATGAGCCAGTTGGAGACTCTAAGCCAATCTCTTGCAGTATCTCTTGAATCTCTTCAGTCTGCTGCAATATCTCTTTACTAGTACTTAATGTAGTACTTGAAGCTAGTACTTGCAGCTAATGAATTAGGCCAGCTAATGAGTCTGTCTCTATATATACACACACTCCTTCCCAAACTCCTCCCCCAGCAACAAATGTAACACCTTAGTGAGCTAGGCTCATTAGCAAACGCACAATAGCAAACAGCTGACCGAATTCCTTACCTCTTCTCAAGCAATGATCAGCAAAAACAACACAGATGAGCCAGTTGGAGACTCTAAGCCAATCTCTTGCAGTATCTCTTGAATCTCTTCAGTCTGCTGCAATATCTCTTTACTAGTACTTAATGTAGTACTTGAAGCTAGTACTTGCAGCTAATGAATTAGGCCAGCTAATGAGTCTGTCTCTATATATACACACACTCCTTCCCAAACTCCTCCCCCAGCAACAAATGTAACACCTTAGTGAGCTAGGCTCATTAGCAAACGCACAATAGCAAACAGCTGACCGAATTCCTTACCTCTTCTCAAGCAATGATCAGCAAAAACAACACAGATGAGCCAGTTGGAGACTCTAAGCCAATCTCTTGCAGTATCTCTTGAATCTCTTCAGTCTGCTGCAATATCTCTTTACTAGTACTTAATGTAGTACTTGAAGCTAGTACTTGCAGCTAATGAATTAGGCCAGCTAATGAGTCTGTCTCTATATATACACACACTCCTTCCCAAACTCCTCCCCCAGCAACAAATGTAACACCTTAGTGAGCTAGGCTCATTAGCAAACGCACAATAGCAAACAGCTGACCGAATTCCTTACCTCTTCTCAAGCAATGATCAGCAAAAACAACACAGATGAGCCAGTTGGAGACTCTAAGCCAATCTCTTGCAGTATCTCTTGAATCTCTTCAGTCTGCTGCAATATCTCTTTACTAGTACTTAATGTAGTACTTGAAGCTAGTACTTGCAGCTAATGAATTAGGCCAGCTAATGAGTCTGTCTCTATATATACACACACTCCTTCCCAAACTCCTCCCCCAGCAACAAATGTAACACCTTAGTGAGCTAGGCTCATTAGCAAACGCACAATAGCAAACAGCTGACCGAATTCCTTACCTCTTCTCAAGCAATGATCAGCAAAAACAACACAGATGAGCCAGTTGGAGACTCTAAGCCAATCTCTTGCAGTATCTCTTGAATCTCTTCAGTCTGCTGCAATATCTCTTTACTAGTACTTAATGTAGTACTTGAAGCTAGTACTTGCAGCTAATGAATTAGGCCAGCTAATGAGTCTGTCTCTATATATACACACACTCCTTCCCAAACTCCTCCCCCAGCAACAAATGTAACACCTTAGTGAGCTAGGCTCATTAGCAAACGCACAATAGCAAACAGCTGACCGAATTCCTTACCTCTTCTCAAGCAATGATCAGCAAAAACAACACAGATGAGCCAGTTGGAGACTCTAAGCCAATCTCTTGCAGTATCTCTTGAATCTCTTCAGTCTGCTGCAATATCTCTTTACTAGTACTTAATGTAGTACTTGAAGCTAGTACTTGCAGCTAATGAATTAGGCCAGCTAATGAGTCTGTCTCTATATATACACACACTCCTTCCCAAACTCCTCCCCCAGCAACAAATGTAACACCTTAGTGAGCTAGGCTCATTAGCAAACGCACAATAGCAAACAGCTGACCGAATTCCTTACCTCTTCTCAAGCAATGATCAGCAAAAACAACACAGATGAGCCAGTTGGAGACTCTAAGCCAATCTCTTGCAGTATCTCTTGAATCTCTTCAGTCTGCTGCAATATCTCTTTACTAGTACTTAATGTAGTACTTGAAGCTAGTACTTGCAGCTAATGAATTAGGCCAGCTAATGAGTCTGTCTCTATATATACACACACTCCTTCCCAAACTCCTCCCCCAGCAACAAATGTAACACCTTAGTGAGCTAGGCTCATTAGCAAACGCACAATAGCAAACAGCTGACCGAATTCCTTACCTCTTCTCAAGCAATGATCAGCAAAAACAACACAGATGAGCCAGTTGGAGACTCTAAGCCAATCTCTTGCAGTATCTCTTGAATCTCTTCAGTCTGCTGCAATATCTCTTTACTAGTACTTAATGTAGTACTTGAAGCTAGTACTTGCAGCTAATGAATTAGGCCAGCTAATGAGTCTGTCTCTATATATACACACACTCCTTCCCAAACTCCTCCCCCAGCAACAAATGTAACACCTTAGTGAGCTAGGCTCATTAGCAAACGCACAATAGCAAACAGCTGACCGAATTCCTTACCTCTTCTCAAGCAATGATCAGCAAAAACAACACAGATGAGCCAGTTGGAGACTCTAAGCCAATCTCTTGCAGTATCTCTTGAATCTCTTCAGTCTGCTGCAATATCTCTTTACTAGTACTTAATGTAGTACTTGAAGCTAGTACTTGCAGCTAATGAATTAGGCCAGCTAATGAGTCTGTCTCTATATATACACACACTCCTTCCCAAACTCCTCCCCCAGCAACAAATGTAACACCTTAGTGAGCTAGGCTCATTAGCAAACGCACAATAGCAAACAGCTGACCGAATTCCTTACCTCTTCTCAAGCAATGATCAGCAAAAACAACACAGATGAGCCAGTTGGAGACTCTAAGCCAATCTCTTGCAGTATCTCTTGAATCTCTTCAGTCTGCTGCAATATCTCTTTACTAGTACTTAATGTAGTACTTGAAGCTAGTACTTGCAGCTAATGAATTAGGCCAGCTAATGAGTCTGTCTCTATATATACACACACTCCTTCCCAAACTCCTCCCCCAGCAACATATGTAACACCTTAGTGAGCTAGGCTCATTAGCAAACGCACAATAGCAAACAGCTGACCGAATTCCTTACCTCTTCTCAAGCAATGATCAGCAAAAACAACACAGATGAGCCAGTTGGAGACTCTAAGCCAATCTCTTGCAGTATCTCTTGAATCTCTTCAGTCTGCTGCAATATCTCTTTACTAGTACTTAATGTAGTACTTGAAGCTAGTACTTGCAGCTAATGAATTAGGCCAGCTAATGAGTCTGTCTCTATATATACACACACTCCTTCCCAAACTCCTCCCCCAGCAACAAATGTAACACCTTAGTGAGCTAGGCTCATTAGCAAACGCACAATAGCAAACAGCTGACCGAATTCCTTACCTCTTCTCAAGCAATGATCATCAAAAACAACACAGATGAGCCAGTTGGAGACTCTAAGCCAATCTCTTGCAGTATCTCTTGAATCTCTTCAGTCTGCTGCAATATCTCTTTACTAGTACTTAATGTAGTACTTGAAGCTAGTACTTGCAGCTAATGAATTAGGCCAGCTAATGAGTCTGTCTCTATATATACACACACTCCTTCCCAAACTCCTCCCCCAGCAACATATGTAACACCTTAGTGAGCTAGGCTCATTAGCAAACGCACAATAGCAAACAGCTGACCGAATTCCTTACCTCTTCTCAAGCAATGATCAGCAAAAACAACACAGATGAGCCAGTTGGAGACTCTAAGCCAATCTCTTGCAGTATCTCTTGAATCTCTTCAGTCTGCTGCAATATCTCTTTACTAGTACTTAATGTAGTACTTGAAGCTAGTACTTGCAGCTAATGAATTAGGCCAGCTAATGAGTCTGTCTCTATATATACACACACTCCTTCCCAAACTCCTCCCCCAGCAACAAATGTAACACCTTAGTGAGCTAGGCTCATTAGCAAACGCACAATAGCAAACAGCTGACCGAATTCCTTACCTCTTCTCAAGCAATGATCAGCAAAAACAACACAGATGAGCCAGTTGGAGACTCTAAGCCAATCTCTTGCAGTATCTCTTGAATCTCTTCAGTCTGCTGCAATATCTCTTTACTAGTACTTAATGTAGTACTTGAAGCTAGTACTTGCAGCTAATGAATTAGGCCAGCTAATGAGTCTGTCTCTATATATACACACACTCCTTCCCAAACTCCTCCCCCAGCAACAAATGTAACACCTTAGTGAGCTAGGCTCATTAGCAAACGCACAATAGCAAACAGCTGACCGAATTCCTTACCTCTTCTCAAGCAATGATCAGCAAAAACAACACAGATGAGCCAGTTGGAGACTCTAAGCCAATCTCTTGCAGTATCTCTTGAATCTCTTCAGTCTGCTGCAATATCTCTTTACTAGTACTTAATGTAGTACTTGAAGCTAGTACTTGCAGCTAATGAATTAGGCCAGCTAATGAGTCTGTCTCTATATATACACACACTCCTTCCCAAACTCCTCCCCCAGCAACAAATGTAACACCTTAGTGAGCTAGGCTCATTAGCAAACGCACAATAGCAAACAGCTGACCGAATTCCTTACCTCTTCTCAAGCAATGATCAGCAAAAACAACACAGATGAGCCAGTTGGAGACTCTAAGCCAATCTCTTGCAGTATCTCTTGAATCTCTTCAGTCTGCTGCAATATCTCTTTACTAGTACTTAATGTAGTACTTGAAGCTAGTACTTGCAGCTAATGAATTAGGCCAGCTAATGAGTCTGTCTCTATATATACACACACTCCTTCCCAAACTCCTCCCCCAGCAACAAATGTAACACCTTAGTGAGCTAGGCTCATTAGCAAACGCACAATAGCAAACAGCTGACCGAATTCCTTACCTCTTCTCAAGCAATGATCAGCAAAAACAACACAGATGAGCCAGTTGGAGACTCTAAGCCAATCTCTTGCAGTATCTCTTGAATCTCTTCAGTCTGCTGCAATATCTCTTTACTAGTACTTAATGTAGTACTTGAAGCTAGTACTTGCAGCTAATGAATTAGGCCAGCTAATGAGTCTGTCTCTATATATACACACACTCCTTCCCAAACTCCTCCCCCAGCAACAAATGTAACACCTTAGTGAGCTAGGCTCATTAGCAAACGCACAATAGCAAACAGCTGACCGAATTCCTTACCTCTTCTCAAGCAATGATCAGCAAAAACAACACAGATGAGCCAGTTGGAGACTCTAAGCCAATCTCTTGCAGTATCTCTTGAATCTCTTCAGTCTGCTGCAATATCTCTTTACTAGTACTTAATGTAGTACTTGAAGCTAGTACTTGCAGCTAATGAATTAGGCCAGCTAATGAGTCTGTCTCTATATATACACACACTCCTTCCCAAACTCCTCCCCCAGCAACAAATGTAACACCTTAGTGAGCTAGGCTCATTAGCAAACGCGCAATAGCAAACAGCTGACCGAATTCCTTACCTCTTCTCAAGCAATGATCAGCAAAAACAACACAGATGAGCCAGTTGGAGACTCTAAGCCAATCTCTTGCAGTATCTCTTGAATCTCTTCAGTCTGCTGCAATATCTCTTTACTAGTACTTAATGTAGTACTTGAAGCTAGTACTTGCAGCTAATGAATTAGGCCAGCTAATGAGTCTGTCTCTATATATACACACACTCCTTCCCAAACTCCTCCCCCAGCAACAAATGTAACACCTTAGTGAGCTAGGCTCATTAGCAAACGCACAATAGCAAACAGCTGACCGAATTCCTTACCTCTTCTCAAGCAATGATCAGCAAAAACAACACAGATGAGCCAGTTGGAGACTCTAAGCCAATCTCTTGCAGTATCTCTTGAATCTCTTCAGTCTGCTGCAATATCTCTTTACTAGTACTTAATGTAGTACTTGAAGTTAGTACTTGCAGCTAATGAATTAGGCCAGCTAATGAGTCTGTCTCTATATATACACACACTCCTTCCCAAACTCCCCCCCCAGCAACAAATGTAACACCTTAGTGAGCTAGGCTCATTAGCAAACGCACAATAGCAAACAGCTGACCGAATTCCTTACCTCTTCTCAAGCAATGATCAGCAAAAACAACACAGATGAGCCAGTTGGAGACTCTAAGCCAATCTCTTGCAGTATCTCTTGAATCTCTTCAGTCTGCTGCAATATCTCTTTACTAGTACTTAATGTAGTACTTGAAGTTAGTACTTGCAGCTAATGAATTAGGCCAGCTAATGAGTCTGTCTCTATATATACACACACTCCTTCCCAAACTCCTCCCCCAGCAACAAATGTAACACCTTAGTGAGCTAGGCTCATTAGCAAACGCACAATAGCAAACAGCTGACCGAATTCCTTACCTCTTCTCAAGCAATGATCAGCAAAAACAACACAGATGAGCCAGTTGGAGACTCTAAGCCAATCTCTTGCAGTATCTCTTGAATCTCTTCAGTCTGCTGCAATATCTCTTTACTAGTACTTAATGTAGTACTTGAAGCTAGTACTTGCAGCTAATGAATTAGGCCAGCTAATGAGTCTGTCTCTATATATACACACACTCCTTCCCAAACTCCTCCCCCAGCAACAAATGTAACACCTTAGTGAGCTAGGCTCATTAGCAAACGCACAATAGCAAACAGCAGACCGAATTCCTTACCTCTTCTCAAGCAATGATCAGCAAAAACAACACAGATGAGCCAGTTGGAGACTCTAAGCCAATCTCTTGCAGTATCTCTTGAATCTCTTCAGTCTGCTGCAATATCTCTTTACTAGTACTTAATGTAGTACTTGAAGCTAGTACTTGCAGCTAATGAATTAGGCCAGCTAATGAGTCTGTCTCTATATATACACACACTCCTTCCCAAACTCCTCCCCCAGCAACAAATGTAACACCTTAGTGAGCTAGGCTCATTAGCAAACGCACAATAGCAAACAGCTGACCGAATTCCTTACCTCTTCTCAAGCAATGATCAGCAAAAACAACACAGATGAGCCAGTTGGAGACTCTAAGCCAATCTCTTGCAGTATCTCTTGAATCTCTTCAGTCTGCTGCAATATCTCTTTACTAGTACTTAATGTAGTACTTGAAGCTAGTACTTGCAGCTAATGAATTAGGCCAGCTAATGAGTCTGTCTCTATATATACACACACTCCTTCCCAAACTCCTCCCCCAGCAACAAATGTAACACCTTAGTGAGCTAGGCTCATTAGCAAACGCGCAATAGCAAACAGCTGACCGAATTCCTTACCTCTTCTCAAGCAATGATCAGCAAAAACAACACAGATGAGCCAGTTGGAGACTCTAAGCCAATCTCTTGCAGTATCTCTTGAATCTCTTCAGTCTGCTGCAATATCTCTTTACTAGTACTTAATGTAGTACTTGAAGCTAGTACTTGCAGCTAATGAATTAGGCCAGCTAATGAGTCTGTCTCTATATATACACACACTCCTTCCCAAACTCCTCCCCCAGCAACAAATGTAACACCTTAGTGAGCTAGGCTCATTAGCAAACGCGCAATAGCAAACAGCTGACCGAATTCCTTACCTCTTCTCAAGCAATGATCAGCAAAAACAACACAGATGAGCCAGTTGGAGACTCTAAGCCAATCTCTTGCAGTATCTCTTGAATCTCTTCAGTCTGCTGCAATATCTCTTTACTAGTACTTAATGTAGTACTTGAAGCTAGTACTTGCAGCTAATGAATTAGGCCAGCTAATGAGTCTGTCTCTATATATACACACACTCCTTCCCAAACTCCTCCCCCAGCAACAAATGTAACACCTTAGTGAGCTAGGCTCATTAGCAAACGCACAATAGCAAACAGCTGACCGAATTCCTTACCTCTTCTCAAGCAATGATCAGCAAAAACAACACAGATGAGCCAGTTGGAGACTCTAAGCCAATCTCTTTCAGTATCTCTTGAATCTCTTCAGTCTGCTGCAATATCTCTTTACTAGTACTTAATGTAGTACTTGAAGCTAGTACTTGCAGCTAATGAATTAGGCCAGCTAATGAGTCTGTCTCTATATATACACACACTCCTTCCCAAACTCCTCCCCCAGCAACAAATGTAACACCTTAGTGAGCTAGGCTCATTAGCAAACGCACAATAGCAAACAGCTGACCGAATTCCTTACCTCTTCTCAAGCAATGATCATCAAAAACAACACAGATGAGCCAGTTGGAGACTCTAAGCCAATCTCTTGCAGTATCTCTTGAATCTCTTCAGTCTGCTGCAATATCTCTTTACTAGTACTTAATGTAGTACTTGAAGCTAGTACTTGCAGCTAATGAATTAGGCCAGCTAATGAGTCTGTCTCTATATATACACACACTCCTTCCCAAACTCCTCCCCCAGCAACAAATGTAACACCTTAGTGAGCTAGGCTCATTAGCAAACGCGCAATAGCAAACAGCTGACCGAATTCCTTACCTCTTCTCAAGCAATGATCAGCAAAAACAACACAGATGAGCCAGTTGGAGACTCTAAGCCAATCTCTTGCAGTATCTCTTGAATCTCTTCAGTCTGCTGCAATATCTCTTTACTAGTACTTAATGTAGTACTTGAAGCTAGTACTTGCAGCTAATGAATTAGGCCAGCTAATGAGTCTGTCTCTATATATACACACACTCCTTCCCAAACTCCTCCCCCAGCAACAAATGTAACACCTTAGTGAGCTAGGCTCATTAGCAAACGCACAATAGCAAACAGCTGACCGAATTCCTTACCTCTTCTCAAGCAATGATCAGCAAAAACAACACAGATGAGCCAGTTGGAGACTCTAAGCCAATCTCTTGCAGTATCTCTTGAATCTCTTCAGTCTGCTGCAATATCTCTTTACTAGTACTTAATGTAGTACTTGAAGCTAGTACTTGCAGCTAATGAATTAGGCCAGCTAATGAGTCTGTCTCTATATATACACACACTCCTTCCCAAACTCCTCCCCCAGCAACAAATGTAACACCTTAGTGAGCTAGGCTCATTAGCAAACGCACAATAGCAAACAGCTGACCGAATTCCTTACCTCTTCTCAAGCAATGATCAGCAAAAACAACACAGATGAGCCAGTTGGAGACTCTAAGCCAATCTCTTGCAGTATCTCTTGAATCTCTTCAGTCTGCTGCAATATCTCTTTACTAGTACTTAATGTAGTACTTGAAGCTAGTACTTGCAGCTAATGAATTAGGCCAGCTAATGAGTCTGTCTCTATATATACACACACTCCTTCCCAAACTCCCCCCCCAGCAACAAATGTAACACCTTAGTGAGCTAGGCTCATTAGCAAACGCACAATAGCAAACAGCTGACCGAATTCCTTACCTCTTCTCAAGCAATGATCAGCAAAAACAACACAGATGAGCCAGTTGGAGACTCTAAGCCAATCTCTTGCAGTATCTCTTGAATCTCTTCAGTCTGCTGCAATATCTCTTTACTAGTACTTAATGTAGTACTTGAAGCTAGTACTTGCAGCTAATGAATTAGGCCAGCTAATGAGTCTGTCTCTATATATACACACACTCCTTCCCAAACTCCTCCCCCAGCAACAAATGTAACACCTTAGTGAGCTAGGCTCATTAGCAAACGCACAATAGCAAACAGCTGACCGAATTCCTTACCTCTTCTCAAGCAATGATCAGCAAAAACAACACAGATGAGCCAGTTGGAGACTCTAAGCCAATCTCTTGCAGTATCTCTTGAATCTCTTCAGTCTGCTGCAATATCTCTTTACTAGTACTTAATGTAGTACTTGAAGCTAGTACTTGCAGCTAATGAATTAGGCCAGCTAATGAGTCTGTCTCTATATATACACACACTCCTTCCCAAACTCCTCCCCCAGCAACAAATGTAACACCTTAGTGAGCTAGGCTCATTAGCAAACGCACAATAGCAAACAGCTGACCGAATTCCTTACCTCTTCTCAAGCAATGATCAGCAAAAACAACACAGATGAGCCAGTTGGAGACTCTAAGCCAATCTCTTGCAGTATCTCTTGAATCTCTTCAGTCTGCTGCAATATCTCTTTACTAGTACTTAATGTAGTACTTGAAGCTAGTACTTGCAGCTAATGAATTAGGCCAGCTAATGAGTCTGTCTCTATATATACACACACTCCTTCCCAAACTCCTCCCCCAGCAACAAATGTAACACCTTAGTGAGCTAGGCTCATTAGCAAACGCACAATAGCAAACAGCTGACCGAATTCCTTACCTCTTCTCAAGCAATGATCAGCAAAAACAACACAGATGAGCCAGTTGGAGACTCTAAGCCAATCTCTTGCAGTATCTCTTGAATCTCTTCAGTCTGCTGCAATATCTCTTTACTAGTACTTAATGTAGTACTTGAAGCTAGTACTTGCAGCTAAGGAATTAGGCCAGCTAATGAGTCTGTCTCTATATATACACACACTCCTTCCCAAACTCCTCCCCCAGCAACAAATGTAACACCTTAGTGAGCTAGGCTCATTAGCAAACGCACAATAGCAAACAGCTGACCGAATTCCTTACCTCTTCTCAAGCAATGATCAGCAAAAACAACACAGATGAGCCAGTTGGAGACTCTAAGCCAATCTCTTGCAGTATCTCTTGAATCTCTTCAGTCTGCTGCAATATCTCTTTACTAGTACTTAATGTAGTACTTGAAGCTAGTACTTGCAGCTAATGAATTAGGCCAGCTAATGAGTCTGTCTCTATATATACACACACTCCTTCCCAAACTCCTCCCCCAGCAACAAATGTAACACCTTAGTGAGCTAGGCTCATTAGCAAACGCACAATAGCAAACAGCTGACCGAATTCCTTACCTCTTCTCAAGCAATGATCAGCAAAAACAACACAGATGAGCCAGTTGGAGACTCTAAGCCAATCTCTTGCAGTATCTCTTGAATCTCTTCAGTCTGCTGCAATATCTCTTTACTAGTACTTAATGTAGTACTTGAAGCTAGTACTTGCAGCTAATGAATTAGGCCAGCTAATGAGTCTGTCTCTATATATACACACACTCCTTCCCAAACTCCTCCCCCAGCAACAAATGTAACACCTTAGTGAGCTAGGCTCATTAGCAAACGCGCAATAGCAAACAGCTGACCGAATTCCTTACCTCTTCTCAAGCAATGATCAGCAAAAACAACACAGATGAGCCAGTTGGAGACTCTAAGCCAATCTCTTGCAGTATCTCTTGAATCTCTTCAGTCTGCTGCAATATCTCTTTACTAGTACTTAATGTAGTACTTGAAGCTAGTACTTGCAGCTAATGAATTAGGCCAGCTAATGAGTCTGTCTCTATATATACACACACTCCTTCCCAAACTCCCCCCCCAGCAACAAATGTAACACCTTAGTGAGCTAGGCTCATTAGCAAACGCACAATAGCAAACAGCTGACCGAATTCCTTACCTCTTCTCAAGCAATGATCAGCAAAAACAACACAGATGAGCCAGTTGGAGACTCTAAGCCAATCTCTTGCAGTATCTCTTGAATCTCTTCAGTCTGCTGCAATATCTCTTTACTAGTACTTAATGTAGTACTTGAAGCTAGTACTTGCAGCTAATGAATTAGGCCAGCTAATGAGTCTGTCTCTATATATACACACACTCCTTCCCAAACTCCTCCCCCAGCAACAAATGTAACACCTTAGTGAGCTAGGCTCATTAGCAAACGCACAATAGCAAACAGCTGACCGAATTCCTTACCTCTTCTCAAGCAATGATCAGCAAAAACAACACAGATGAGCCAGTTGGAGACTCTAAGCCAATCTCTTGCAGTATCTCTTGAATCTCTTCAGTCTGCTGCAATATCTCTTTACTAGTACTTAATGTAGTACTTGAAGCTAGTACTTGCAGCTAATGAGTCCCAACAGACAAGACTTCGCTGTCCTCATCAGGAGGATGATTCTCAATCTCCTCATCCTCTTCCTCCTCTTCAGCCCATCCACGC
>NW_024400752.1:0-22966 GCF_905171765.1 Bufo bufo | reverse complement strand
ACTTCGGTGACACAGGCTCAGCCTGCAGCTGATGTAGGATATAGCAAAAAATAACCACACTATTGATGGTTAAATACACTTGGTGATAGCTTGTGCTGGCACACCACAAGCCACAAAATGGCTGCCGATCACCACAGAAAAAAGTGATCTAAATACGCTCTGGGTAGCCTCAAAAAAGTGAGCATGTCGATATTAGCACTTCAATGATCCACAGCTGCAGATCGATCACAGAATGAAGTCTTTTGGAGGAGTTAATCTGCCTAATCTCGCCCTAACGTCGCAGCAGCAACCTCTCCCTATGCTTGAATCAGCAGAGTGACGTGCAGCGCTACGTGACCCAAGCTTATATAGAGGCTGGGCCACATGCTGCACTGGCCAATCACAGCCATGCCAATAGTAGGCAAGGCTGTGATGGCCTCTTGGGGCAAGTAGTATGACGCTTGTTGATTGGCTGCTTTGCAGCCTTTCAAAAAGCGCCAAGAAAGCGCCGAACACCGAACCCGAACCCAGACTTTTACGAAAATACAGTTCGGGTTCGCTCATCCCTAATAACGACCCTCTGTTTTCTATCACTGAGCCAGTTACTTACCCACATATAGACATTTTCTCCCAGTCCAAGCATTCTCATTTATATACTAACTTTTTATGTGGTACAGTGTCAAATGCTTTCGAGAAGTCCAGATATACGCCATCTATTGATTCACCGCTGTCAAGTCTAGAACTTACCTCCTCATAGAAACTGATTAAATTAGTTTGACATGACCAATCTCTTATTTGCTTGTTTTCATTGAGATCCTCCAAGATAGCATCTCTTAGAAAACCTTCAAACAGTTTACCCACAACAGATGTTAAACTTACCAGCCTATAGTTTCCGGGCTCTGTTTTTGGACCCTTTTTAAATATTGGCACCACATTTGCTATGCACCAATCTTGTGGAACACTCCCTGTCAGTATAGAGTCCTTAAATATTAGAAATAAGGGTCTGGCTATGACATTACTTAATTCTCTTAGGATATGGTGGTGTATGCCATCTGGACCTGGCGATTTGTCTATTTTAATTGTTTTAAGTCGTCGCTGTACTTCTTCCTGGGTCAGCCAGGGCACTTTTGATGGGGAATTTACTTTTACATTCTGCATTTCATCTGACAGTTTATTTTCCTCAGTGAATAAAGTGGAGAAAAAAATATTTAATAGCTTTGCTTTCTCCTTTTCGCATTCGGCAACTTCCTCCTCATTGCTCTGTAGAGGGCCGACACCTTCAATTTATACTTTTTACCATTTATATAATTGAAGAACATTTTAGGGTTAGTTTTGCTCTCTTTGGCAATTAATCTGTCAGTCTCTAGTTTGGCGGCTTTTATTTGTTTTTTAAATATTCTATTTTTTACCTTGAGCAGACACCTGGATGTTCGGGTTTGACGAATTCGGCCGAACTTGTAAAAAAATTTCGGATTCCGGATGCGAACTTGACCCCGAACCCCATTGAAGTCAATGGGGACCCAAATTTTTGGGAACTAAAATGGCTTTAAAATAGTCCTGAAAAGGGCTAGAGGGCTGCAAAATGCATCAAAATGTGCTTAAGAGCATGGCAACTGTTCTGCAAACAAATGTGGATATGGAAATGACTTAAAATTATATAAAATACAGAAAAATTTAAAATAACAATCAGGATTTAGGAGTAGGAGGTTGAGGAGGCGATGGATGGGTGGATGTGGCTGTGTAGGTTGACGTGGCGGTGTAAGTGGAAGCGGCGGTGAAGGAGGAATAGGTAGCCAACACTGATTTGTGTTATTTTTTTATTTTTAAATATTGGGAAATATAAGAAAATAAAACAAAGAATAAGTGCACTTGAGTACAAGAATGGATGGTTGAGGCTGGTATAAATGTCTATTCTGCACAAGGTATGGACAAGTCCTGTGGGATCCATGCCTGGTTCATTTTAATAAACGTAAGCTTGTCCACATTGGCTGCGACCTGTGATGATGCTCTCTGCCGTGCTAAACACCTGTTCACACTATACACTGGCTGCAGGGCAGGTCAGCACCTCCTAGGCTGACAAAGCTTTTCCACATTTTGGCCATGGTAACCCTGCCTTCTCAGGTGCTGGCGGTGCCCCAGCTGCGTTGACAACCTCTTCCTCCTCCTCTGCCTTCGCCATGTGCTTCCACTGTGCCCCCGCTGTCAGGTGGGAATGCCATCATCAGCGTGCGCTTGTACTTGTGCAGGGGTTCATACACGGCAAAAGGGGGTTCATGTCACCCAGCAATAGAACAGAGGATTTTGAGAGATTTAGGCCCATGTCACCCAGGCACAGCAGGGGTTCATTCACGGCAAATGGGGGTTCATGTCACCCAGCAATAGAACAGAGGATTTTGAGAGGTTTAGGCCCCTGTCACCCAGGCACAGCAGGGGTTAGTATACGCCAAAAATGGTAAAATGTCACCCAACAATTGAAAATAAGATTTTTTTTTAATTTAGGGCACTAAAATAGGCACTTTTTTGCATTAAAATGGCTCTAAAATAGTCCTTGAAAATGCTAGAGGGATGTAAAAGGCAGTAAAATGTGCTTAAGAGCATGGCAACTGCTCTGCAAACAAATGTGGATAGGGAAATAACTTAAAATAAAATAACAAAAAATTACAAATTATTAACCTACAACTCAGAGAAGGAGGTGGATATGGAGTCGGAGGTTGAGGTGGTGGTGAATGTGGTGTTGTAGGTGGAGGCAGCAATGGAGGAGGAGGAGGAGGTAGCCAACAATGTTTGTTTTTGTTTTTGTTTTTTATTGGGGTAGGTAGCCCTCAAAATATTGGGACAAATAAAAAAGAAAAAAGAAAACAAAGAATCATTGCACTTGACTTGAGTACAAGAATGTATGTTTGATGGTGGTAAAAATGTCTATTCTGCACAAGGTACAGACAAGTCTTGTGGGATCCAAGCCTGGTTCATTTTAATGAACGTAAGCTTGTCCACGTTGGCTGTGGATAGGCGGCTGCGCTTGTCTGTGATGACGCCCCCTGCCGTGCTAAACACACATTCAGATAATACACTGTCTGCAGGGTAGGCCAGCACATCCAAGGCGTATGTATTTATATTTTTTTTAATTAGGATACACCCCAAAACATTGGGAAATATAACCTGTGATAACCCCCTCCAGTCATGCTAAACACACGTTCAGACAATACACTGGCTGCAGGGCAGGCCAGCACCTCCAAGGCGTAAAGGGCAAGCTCAGGCCATGTGCCCAATTTGGAGACCCAGAAGTTGAAGGGGGCAGACCCGTCATTCAGTACGTGTAGGCGTGTGCACACATACTGCTCCACCATGTTGGTGAAATGCTGCCTCCTGCTAAGACGTTCCATATCAGCTGGTGGTGCTGGTTGTTGAGGCGTGCTGACAAAGCTTTTTCACATTTCGGCCATGCTAATCCTGCCTTATGAGGTGCTGGCGGTGCCCCAGCTGCGTTGGCGACCTCTTCCTCATCCTCTGCCTTCTCCTTGTGCTTCCACCCTCTGTCAGGTGGGAATGCTCCAGTGACGGAATTAAGGATGGTACGTTGTCCTTGTAACAGGGATCCAGCAGTGTGGCCACCCAGTAATCAGCACAAGTTAGAATGTGGGCAACTTGGCGGTCGTTGCGGAGACACTGCAGCATGTAATCGCTCATGTGTGCCAGGCTGCCCAGAGGCAACGAAAAGCTGTCCTCTGTGGGAGGTGTATTGTCTGTGTCCCCTGTATCCCCCCATCCACGCACCAGTGATGGCCATGAGCTGGTCTGGGTGCCACCCTGCTGTGAACATGGCTCCTCCTCCTCCATCTCCTCCTCCTCTTCCTCCAGAACTGTGCCCTGGCTGGACAATTGTGTACCTTGGGTTTGTGGGTGCAGGAACCCACCCTCGGAGCCACTTGGGAATGATTGGCCGGAAACCCTACAAAATGATCCCTCTTCCTCCTCCTCTTCTTGTGCCACATCCTCTTCCATCATCGCCATGAGCGTTTTTTCAAGGAGGCATAGAAGCGGGATAGTAACGCTGAGAACGGCGTTATCGGCACTGGCCATGTTGGTGGAGTACTCGAAACAGCGCAACAAGGAACACAGGTCTCGCATGGAGGCCCAGTCATTGGTGGTGAAGTGGTGCTGTTCCGCCGAGCGACTCACCCGTGCATGCTGCAGCTGAAACTCCACTATCGCCTGCTGCTGCTCGCACTCTCTGGCCAGCATGTGCAAGGTGGAGTTCCACCTTGTGGGCACGTCGCATATGAGGCGGTGAGCCGGAAGGCCGAAGTTACGCTGCAGCGATGACAGGCGAGCAGCAGCAGGGTGAGAACGCCGAAAGCGTGCACAGACGGCCCGCACTTTATGCAGCAGCTCTGACATGTCGGGGTCATTTTTAAGGAATCTCTGCACCACCAAATTCAGCACATGCGCCAGGCAAGGGATGTGTGTCAAACCGGCTAGTCCTAGAGCTGCTACGAGATTTCGCTCATTATCGCACACCACCAGGTCGGGCTTAAGGCTGACTGGCACAAACCACTCATCGGTCTGTTGTTCAAGGCCCGTCCACAGCTCCTGCACGGTGTGGGGTTTGTCCCCCAAACAGATAAGTTTCAAAACTGCCTGCTGTCGTTTACCCCTGGCTGTGCTGAGGTTGGTGGTGAAGGTGTTACACTGACCTGATGAGGAGCTGGTAGAGGATGAGAACGCAGAGTAGGAGGAGGAAGCAACAGGAGGCAAACTGGAGCGCCCTGCAATCCTCGGTGGTGGAAGGACATGCGCCAAACTGCTATCCGCCTCAGGCCCAGTGTGCAGTTATGGAGATATAACGGCCCTGACCGTGCTTACTGGTCCACGTGTCCGTAGTCAGGTGCACCTTGCCACAGATGGCATTGCGCAGTACACACCTGATTTTGTCCCCTACTTGGTTGGTTATGAAGGGAAGGGATGGCTCGCCTTGAAAAGTAGTGGCGGCTGGGCACGACGTTCTGTGGGACAGCCACCGCCATAAGGCCTTTAAAACTATCCGTCTCCACCAGACGGAATGACAGCATTTCAAAGGCAAGTAATTTAGAAATGCTGGAATTCAGGGCTATGGATCGCGGGTGGGTAGGGGGGTACTTCCTCTTCCTCTCCAGCGTTTGGGATATGGAATGCTGAACGCTTCCGTGGGACATTGTGGATATGCTTGGTGACTCAGGTGTTGGTGTTGCTGGCAGATCCGCTGTTTGCGGGGTGCCAGGTGGCACTGTCACTCCAGAGATGGATGAAAAGGCCGCGACTGCAGCAGAAGAGGAAGCAGGAGGAGCCAGAAACCTTTCTTGGTTTTTGAGGTGTCTACTCCACTGCAGCTCGTGCTTTGCACTTAAATGCCTGGTCATGCAGGTTGTGCTCAAGTTGAGAACGTTTATGCCTCGCTTCAGGCTCTGATTGCACAGCGTGCAAACCACTCGTGTCTTGTCGTCAGCACATTGTCTGAAGAACTGCCACGCCAGGGATCTCCTTGGAGCTGGCTTTGGTGTGCTCGGTCCCTTGCTGCTGTGGGCAGTAGGAGGCGTACTGTCAAGAGGACGGCCACTCCGCTTTTGCACCCTGCTCCCTCTTCTGCTGTGCTGGTGGCTCTGTGCGACCATCGCCTCTTCCTCCGAACTACATCGGTCACTCGCATGACCTTGATTCCATGTGGGGTCGAGGACCTCATCGTCCTTCACATCATCTTCCACCCAGTCTTTACCCCTGACTTCCTTGTTGGTCTGTACACTTTCGAAAGCCCCAGCAGTTGGCACCTGTGTTTCGTCATCATCCGAGACGTGCTGCGATGGTCCTCCCATGTACTCATCTTGAAAAATAAGTGGTTGGGCATCTCTTTCACTTCTGGGGCAGGGCTAGGTGGATGGCCCTGGGAAACCCTGCTAACAGAGTCATCAAAAAGCAGAAGAGACTGCTGCATGACTTGGGGCTCAGACTGCTTGGCTGATTTGCAAGGGGGTGAGGTGAAAGACTGATGGACATCGACTGCAGGTGCCAACTGTGGTCTTTCAGCAGGAGACTGGGTGGGAGACAATGTGAAGGAACTGGATCCACTGTCAGCAACCCATTCTACTATCGCCTGTACTTGTTCAGGCCTCGCCATTCATAGAGCAGCATTAAGCCTGACCAAATACCGCTGCAGGTTTTGTTGCCTACTCGCACCTGAGGAAGGGCTTTCACTTGTGCGTGTAGCTGGCACAGATCGACCACGTCCTCTCCCTGCAACAGGAGCTCCACCAGCAGCACCACGACCTGGGCCACGTCCCTTATTTGACGCTCTCCTCATATTTTTTAAATTTAGGATCTTGCCCTAAATGCGTGTTTAATAGTAGAATAGAACGGTAGTATGTAAAGGGTGTATCTCACACGGCCTGAACCAGACTAGGCCTCAATTAAAGATTTTCTTTGTCCAAAATGGCTGTATTCAAATGCCTAATTCAAACCCCTGTATGTAGAGGTAGTTTCTCAGAGGGCGTGAACCTCTGTAGGCCTGCAGTAAATATATCTTTGCACAAAATGGCTGTATTTCAAATGGCTGTTTTTCAAATGCCTAATTCAAACCCCTGTATGTATAGCGGGGATCACACACGCCCTGAATCAGTGTAGGCCTGAAGTAAAGATTTCTTTGCACAAAATAGCTGTATTTCAAATGGCTGAATCAAACCCCTGTATGTTAAGGGGGGATCACACACGCCCTGAATCAGTGTATGCCTGAAGTAAATATATCTTTGCACAAAATGGCTGTATTTCAAATGGCTGTATTTTAAATGCCTAATTCAAACCCCTGTATGTAGAGGTGGTATTTCACAGGGCCTGAATTCAATATTGGTGCACCAAATGGCGGTATTTAAAATCTCTGAATGTAACCCAAATTTATTAAGAGTGTATCTCACAATGACATCTGCATCAAAGGCTTCTAACTAAATTTTTTGTGCCCAAATGAGTGTTTGTTTAAAAACTGAATTTGAAAGCAGTATATAAGCCTGTAATTTCACACGTGCTGATGCTGCAAGGCCTGAAAATAGTGTTTTTTGTCAAGAGTGTGTTTTTCAAACCCCAGAAAATGATCTACCTTAAATTGCACACTGACTAATACAGATGTTGTAGATTGCCAAAAAAGTCTTTTTTTTGCTAACAGAATATGAAAGCTGTATATATTAAACTTGAATTTAACACTTGCAGATCTGAAAAATACTGTTTTTTTTTTTTAAATAGTGTGTTTTTCAAACCCCAGAAAATGATGGGTGTGTTTTTACCTTAAATTGCACACTGACTAATACAGATGTTGTAGTTTGCCCCAAAAAAATGGCGATTTGCAATGTCCCAAACGCTCAGATGCAGTGCTGGTGCACTGAGCATGCATAAAATGGCCGCCGCCGCCACCCACCTAAGTAACAGAATTCTAAAAGTTTGTATTTTTTGGTCAATGAGCTCAGGGCAAGGTAAAACGATAGTGCCCTGCACCCACACAACTATTTGTCTGTAGATCGCTGAGTTAGATTCTCTCCTATTCTCTCCCTGAAATCACAAGTCCAGCTGCATCCTCTCCCTACACGTGTAACAGCAGAGTGACATGCAGCGCTACGTGACTCAAGCTTATATAGAGCCTGGGTCACATGCTGCTCTGGCCAATCACAGCCATGCCATTAGTAGGCATGGCTGTGATGGCCTCTTGCGGCAAGTAGCATGACGCTTGTTGATTGGCTGTTGTGCAGCCTTTCAAAAAGTGCCAAGAAAGCGGCGAACACCGAACCCGAACTTTTACGGAAAAGTTCGGGTCTGGGGTCCCAAAATCCTAAAGTTCGGTACGAACCCTCCTGTTTTAGTGATTTGAATGCTTTCTTTTTGTCATTTTATTGCTTTCTTTACAGTTTTATTTATCCACATTGGTTTCTTCTTGTTCTTTAACCCTTTATTCCTATAAGGTATGTACCTCTCACAATTTGATTTTAGGAAGCTTTTAAAAATATCCAATTTTCTGGCGGTATTTTTATTTTTGAGGACTTTGTCCCAGTTATTTAGGCCTATGGCCTCTCTTAGTTGGCTGAATTTTGCTTTTTTGAAGTTTGGTATTTTTGTTCCTCCCTGTAGAAACGCTCGTTTGAAGGATAATTGGAAAGTTATTATTTTATGGTCACTATTTCCAAGGTGTCCACCAACCTGCACATCTGTTGTTCTGTCAGGTCTATTGGTTAATACTAGGTCTAGTATGGCCGTTCCTCTAGTAGGGGACTGAACCAGTTGGGAAAGGTAATTTTCTTTGGTTATTGCCAAGAACCTGTTTCCTTTATGAGATGTACAGCTTTCAGTTTCCCAGTCTATATCTTCATCTTAGTGGAGTGATGTGCCCTGTGCGGTCGCACAGGTTGCACACCCCAAAGGCAGCCCTCCAGTCGTCACTGTTAGGCTCAGTTAACATTTCACTTATTTGGTCACTTAAGGGTCAAAAACTGACATAACTGAAGTGTGAACTCAGCCTTACGGGTCAATGTTAGCAGTGGCCCAAGATCAGGGGTGGACTGACCATAGACCTTCCAGGGAAATTTCCCGGTGGGCCATTGCCCAGGGGCCACTCAAGCCCCCATCTCTGCTGCTGGCTGTGTATATAATAACTATCAGTGTTAATTCACAGCAATACCATCATTCTAAAATATAACTTTTAATATTTATGTATAAAAAGGTCAATACACCCTTATAATTTATAGATAATTAATAATAAGAAAAAGAAAATCAAAATCTAGGGTCAGATTGGTGTTACCTTGCACGATATTTGCAATCTGGTTAGTAGATGTTAATGAAACCTACTGGGGGCAGTAGCCCTAATTCTGGCCCTAATGTAGCAGCCCTGCCTAAATACGGAATAGCCGCCCCGATAACATCTACTAACCAGATTGCAAATATCGTGCAAGGTAACACCAATCTGACCCTAGATTTTGATTTTCTTTTTCTTATTATTAATTATCTATAAATTATGAGGGTGTATTGACCTTTTTATACACAAAAATAAAAGTTATATTTTAGAATGATGGTATTGCTGTGAATTCTTATGTTTATGACCACATTCTACTATAGAATTCCCCGAACAGGACTATGTTCAGTCTGTGAATACAATATCAGTGGTAATTGTTAGTGATGAGCGGCAGGGGAAATATTCGAATTTGTGATATTTCGGGAATATTCGTCATATATTTGCGAATTCGAGATGAATTTTTTTGATTGCGAAAATCGGCAATGTAATATGCGCGTATTGCGCGCGCAATACAGGCATGGGTCACTGTTGATAGATTTTTAAAGCTGCTAGAAGTTTCCTGAGACTGGAGAAAATAGTTAGCCTGGCAGAACATTGCAATAGCTTTATATGCAGATAGAGTGCTCCAATATTTTTGCAATTGCGCAAATTGCCAATTAATAATGCGAATATTTTTGCGCAATTCATGCAACTTTACATTTTAGCAGGTCTGACTACATATTACTGATTGGTGCACTAAGTATTGTCACACTACCTAACACCCTGCACTGGAACCTATCAGCTACACTATATCACGATCTAACCTACACTGACTATCTCCCACTAACTATCTGTAATATCACTCACCTAAAGAATTATTAGGAACACCATACTAATACGGTGTTGGACCCCTTTTGCCTTCAGAACTGCCTTAACCACCTCCGGACCGCCTAACGCAGATTCGCGTTCCGGAGGTGGCAGCCCTGCGCAGAGTCACGCATATATGCGTCATCTCGCGCGAGCCGAGACTTCCTGTGAACGCGCGCACACAGGCGCGCGCGCTCACAGGAACGGAAGGTAAGAGAGTTGATCTCCAGCCTGCCAGCGGCGATCGTTCGCTGGCAGGCTGGAGATGTGTTTTTTTTAACCCCTAACAGGTATATTAGACGCTGTTTTGATAACAGCGTCTAATATACCTGCTACCTGGTCCTCTGGTGGTCCCCTTTGTTTGGATCGACCACCAGAGGACACAGGTAGCTCAGTAAAGTCCCACCAAGCACCACTACACTACACTACACCCCCCCCCCCGTCACTTATTAACCCCTTATTAGCCCCTGATCACCCCTGATCACCCCATATAGACTCCCTGATCACCCCCCTGTCATTGATTACCCCCCTGTCATTGATCAACCCCCTGTAAAGCTCCATTCAGACGTCCGCATGATTTTTACGGATCCACTGATAGATGGATCGGATCCGCAAAACGCATCCGGACGTCTGAATAAAGCCTTACAGGGGCGTGATCAATGACTGTGGTGATCACCCCATATAGACTCCCTGATCACCCCCCTGTCATTGATTACCCCCCTGTCATTGATTACCCCCCTGTAAAGCTCCATTCAGACGTCCGCATGAATTTTACGGATGCACTGATAGATGGATCGGATCCGCAAAACGCATCCGGACGTCTGAATGAAGCCTTACAGGGGCGTGATCAATGACTGTGGTGATCACCCCATATAGACTCCCTGATCACCCCCCTGTAAAGCTCCATTCAGATGTCCGCATGATTTTTACGGATCCACTGATAGATGGATCGGATCCGCAAAACGCATCCGGACGTCTGAATAAAGCCTTACAGGGGCGTGATCAATGACTGTGGTGATCACCCCATATAGACTCCCTGATCACCCCCCTGTCATTGATTACCCCCCTGTCATTGATTACCCCCCTGTAAAGCTCCATTCAGACGTCCGCATGAATTTTACGGATGCACTGATAGATGGATCGGATCCGCAAAACGCATCCGGACGTCTGAATGAAGCCTTACAGGGGCGTGATCAATGACTGTGGTGATCACCCCATATAGACTCCCTGATCACCCCCCTGTAAAGCTCCATTCAGATGTCCGCATGATTTTTACGGATGCACTGATAGATGGATCCGATCCGCAAAACGCATCCGGACGTCTGAATGAAGCCTTACAGGGGCGTGATCAATGACTGTGGTGATCACCCCATATAGACTCCCTGATCACCCCCCTGTAAAGCTCCATTCAGATGTCCGCATGATTTTTACGGATGCACTGATAGATGGATCCGATCCGCAAAACGCATCCGGACGTCTGAATGAAGCCTTACAGGGGCATGATCAATGACTGTGGTGATCACCCCCCTGTCATTGATTACCCCCCTGTAAAGCTCCATTCAGATGTCCGCATGATTTTTACGGATGCACTGATAGATGGATCGGATCCGCAAAACGCATACGGACGTCTGAATGAAGCCTTACAGGGGCGTGATCAATGACTGTGGTTATCACCCCATATAGACTCCCTGATCACCCCCCTGTCATTGATTACACCCCTGTCATTGATCAACCCCCTGTAAAGCTCCATTCAGATGTCCGCATGATTTTTACGGATGCACTGATAGATGGATCCGATCCGCAAAACGCATCCGGACGTCTGAATGAAGCCTTACAGGGGCATGATCAATGACTGTGGTGATCACCCCCCTGTCATTGATTACACCCCTGTCATTGATCAACCCCCTGTAAAGCTCCATTCAGATGTCCGCATGATTTTTACGGATGCACTGATAGATGGATCGGATCCGCAAAACGCATCCGGACGTCTGAATGAAGCCTTACAGGGGCGTGATCAATGACTGTGGTGATCACCCCATATAGACTCCCTGATCACCCCCCTGTCATTGATCAACCCCCTGTAAAGCTCCATTCAGATGTCCGCATGATTTTTACGGATGCACTGATAGATGGATCGGATCCGCAAAACGCATACGGACGTCTGAATGAAGCCTTACACGGGCGTGATCAATGACTGTGGTTATCACCCCATATAGACTCTCTGATCACCCCCCTGTCATTGATCACCCCCCCTGTCATTGATCACCCCCCTGTCATTGATCACCCTCTGTAAGGCTCCATTCAGACATTTTTTTGGCCCAAGTTAGCGGAATTATTTATTTTTTTTCTTACAAAGTCTCATATTCCACTAACTTGTGTCAAAAAATAAAATCTCACATGAACTCACCATACCCCTCACGGAATCCAAATGCGTAAAATTTTTTAGACATTTATATTCCAGACTTCTTCTCACGCTTTAGGGCCCCTAGAATGCCAGGGCAGTATAAATACCCCACATGTGACCCCATTTCGGAAAGAAGACACCCCCAGGTATTCCGTGAGGGGCATATTGAGTCCATGAAAGATTGAAATTTTTGTCCCAAGTTAGCGGAACGGGAGACTTTGTGATAAAAAAATTAAAAATATAAATTTCCGCTAACTTGTGCCAAAAAATTTTTTTTTCTATGAACTCGCCATGCCCCTCATTGAATACCTTGGGGTGTTCAATGAGGGGCATGGCGAGTTCATAGAAAAAAAAAATTTTTGGCACAAGTTAGCGGAAATTTATATTTTTAATTTTTTTCTCACAAAGTCTCCCGTTCCGCTAACTTGGGACAAAAATTTCAATCTTTCATGGACTCAATATGCCCCTCACGGAATACCTGGGGGTGTCTTCTTTCCGAAATGGGGTCACATGTGGGGTATTTATACTGCCCTGGCATTCTAGGGGCCCCAAAGCGTGAGAAGAAGTCTGGTATCCAAATGTCTAAAAATGCCCTCCTAAAAGGAATTTGGGCACCTTTGCGCATCTAGGCTGCAAAAAAGTGTCACACATCTGGTATCGCCGTACTCAGGAGAAGTTGGGGAATGTGTTTTGGGGTGTCATTTTACATATACCCATGCTGGGTGAGAGAAATATCTTGGTCAAATGCCAACTTTGTATAAAAAAATGGGAAAAGTTGTCTTTTGCCAAGATATTTCTCTCACCCAGCAAGGGTATATGTAAAATGACACCCCAAAACACATTCCCCAACTTCTCCTGAATACGGCGATACCACATGTGTGACACTTTTTTGCAGCCTAGGTGGGCAAAGGGGCCCATATTCCAAAGAGCACCTTTAGGATTTCACAGGTCATTTACCTACTTACCACACATTAGGGCCCCTGGAAAATGCCAGGGCAGTATAACTACCCCACAAGTGACCCCATTTTGGAAAGAAGACACCCCAAGGTATTCCGTGAGGGGCATGGCGAGTTCCTAGAATTTTTTATTTTTTGTCACAAGTTAGTGGAAAATGCTGATTTTTTATTTTTTATTTTTTTTTCATACAAAGTCTCATATTCCACTAACTTGTGACAAAAAATAAAAACTTCCATGAACTCACTATGCCCATCAGCGAATACCTTGGGGTCTCTTCTTTCCAAAATGGGGTCACTTGTGGGGTAGTTATACTGCCCTGGCATTCTAGTGGCCCAAATGTGTGGTAAGGAGTTTGAAATCAAATTCTGTAATAAATGACCTGTGAAATCCGAAAGGTGCTCTTTGGAATATGGGCCCCTTTGCCCACCTAGGCTGCAAAAAAGTGTCACACATCTGGTATCTCCGTACTCAGGAGAAGGTGGGGAATGTGTTTTGGGGTGTCATTTTACATATACCCCTGCTGGGTGAGAGAAATATCTTGGCAAAAGACAACTTTTCCCATTTTTTTATACAAAGTTGGCATTTGACCAAGATATTTCTCTCACCCAGCATGGGTATATGTAAAAAGACACCCCAAAACACATTCCCCAACTTCTACTGAATACGGAGATACCAGATGTGTGACACTTTTTTGCAGCCTAGGTGGGCAAAGGGGCCCATATTCCAAAGAGCACCTTTCGGATTTCACTCGTCATTTTTTACAGAATTTGATTTCAAACTCCTTACCACACATTTGGGCCCCTAGAATGCCAGGGCAGTATAACTACCCCACAAGTGACCCCATTTTGGAAAGAAGAGACCCCAAGGTATTCGCTGATGGGCATAGTGAGTTCATGGAAGTTTTTATTTTTTGTCACAAGTTAGTGGAATATGAGACTTTGTATGAAAAAAAAAAAAAAAAAAAAAATCATCATTTTCCACTAACTTGTGACAAAAAATAAAAAATTCTAGGAACTTGCCATGCCCCTCACGAAATACCTTGGGGTGTCTTCTTTCCAAAATGGGGTCACTTGTGGGGTAGTTATACTGCCCTGGCATTCTAGGGGCCCAAATGTGTGGTAAGGAGTTTGAAATCAAATTCTGTAATAAATGACCTGTGAAATCCGAAAGGTGCTCTTTGGAATATGGGCCCCTTTGCCCACCTAGGCTGCAAAAAAGTGTCACACATCTGGTATCTCCGTACTCAGGAGAAGGTGGGGAATGTGTTTTGGGGTGTCATTTTACATATACCCCTGCTGGGTGAGAGAAATATCTTGGCAAAAGACAACTTTTCCCATTTTTTTATACAAAGTTGGCATTTGACCAAGATATTTATCTCACCCAGCATGGGTATATGTAAAAAGACACCCCAAAACACATTCCTCAACTTCTCCTGAGTACAGAGATACCAGATGTGTGACACTTTTTTGCAGCCTAGGTGGGCAAAGGGGCCCATATTCCAAAGAGCACCTTTCGGATTTCACTCGTCATTTTTTACAGAATTTGATTTCAAACTCCTTACCACACATTTGGGCCCCTAGAATGCCAGGGCAGTATAACTACCCCACAAGTGACCCCATTTTGGAAAGAAGAGACCCCAAGGTATTTCGTGATGGGCATAGTGAGTTCATAGAAGTTTTTATTTTTTGTCACAAGTTAGTGGAATATGAGACTTTGTAAGAAAAAAAAAAAAAAAAATCATCATTTTCCGCTAACTTGTGACAAAAAATAAAAAGTTCTATGAACTCACTATGCCCATCAGCGAATACCTTAGGGTGTGTACTTTCCGAAATGGGGTCATTTGTGGGGTGTTTGTACTGTCTGGCCATTGTAGAACCTCAGGAAACATGACAGGTGCTCAGAAAGTCAGAGCTGCTTCAAAAAGCGGAAATTCACATTTTTGTACCATAGTTTGTAAACGCTATAACTTTTACCCAAACCATTTTTTTTTTACCCAAACATTTTTTTTTTATCAAAGACATGTAGAACTATAAATTTAGAGCAAAATTTTTATATGGATCTCGTTTTTTTTGCAAAATTTTACAACTGAAAGTGAAAAATGTCTTTTTTTTGCAAAAAAATCGTTAAATTTCGATTAATAACAAAAAAAGTAAAAATGTCAGCAGCAATGAAATACCACCAAATGAAATCTCTATTAGTGAGAAGAAAAGGAGGTAAAATTCATTTGGGTGGTAAGTTGCATGACCGAGCAATAAACGGTGAAAGTAGTGTAGGTCAGAAGTGTAAAAAGTGGCCTGGTCTTTCAGGGTGTTTAAGCACTGGGGGCTGAGGTGGTTAATTCGACGTGACATTGATTCAACAAGGTGCTGATAGCATTCTTTAGAAATGTTGGCCCATATTGATAGGATAGCATCTTGCAGTTGATGGAGATTTGAGGGATGCACATCCAGGGCACGAAGCTCCCGTTCCACCACATCCCAAAGATGCTCTATTGGGTTGAGATCTGGTGACTTTGGGGGCCATTTTAGTACAGTGAACTCATTGTCATGTTCAAGAAACCAATTTGAAATGATTCAAGCTTTGTGACATGGTGCATTATCCTGCTGGAAGTAGCCATCAGAGGATGGATACATGTTCTCATTCTGTTTACGCCACATTCGGACTCTACCATTTGAATGTCTCAACAGAAATCGAGACTCATCAGACCAGGCAACATTTTTCCAGTCTTCAACAGTCCAATTTTGGTGAGCTCGTGCAAATTGTAGCCTCTTTTTCCTATTTGTAGTGGAGATGAGTGGTACCCGGTGGGGTCTTCTGCTGTTGTAGCCCATCCGCCTCAAGGTTGTGCATGTTGTGGCTTCACAAATGCTTTGCTGCATACCTCGGTTGTAACGAGTGGTTATTTCAGTCAACGTCGCTCTTCTATCAGCTTGAATCAGTCGGCCCATTCTCCTCTGACCTCTAGCATCCACAAGGCATTTTTGCCCACAGGACTGCTGCATAATGGATGTTTTTCCCTTTTCACACAATTTTTTTTAAACCCTAGAAATGGTTGTGCTTGAAAATCAGAGTAACTGAGCAGATTGTGAAATGCTCAGACCGGCCCGTCTGGCACCAACAACCATGCCACGCTCAAAATTGCTTAAAGAGGACCTTTCACTAGAATAGAAAATCTAAACGAAGTATACAGACATGGAGAGCGGCACCCGGGGATCTCACTGCACTTACTATTATCCCTGGGCGCCGCTCCGTTCTCCCGCTATGCCCTCCGGTATCTTCGGTCACTAAGTTATGGTAGGCGGAGTCTGCCCTTGTTCTGCTGTAGCGCTGGCCAATCGCATTGCAGAGCTCATAGCCTCACAGTGTAATGCTGGGGCTCCGATGAGTTACCATGGCAGCCAGGACGCTACTGAAGTCCTGGCTGCGATGGTATGTTAGTGAGCAGCATTATACTCACGTGCGCCGTGGCCGCCGGTCGCTCCTTCTTCTCATAGGTCTGTGCGGCGCATTGCTAATGCTATAAGCATTAGCAATCCGCTGCACAGACAGAAGAAGGAGCGACCGGCGGCCACGGCGCACGTGAGTATAATGCTGCTCACTAACATACCATCGCCGCCAGGACTTCAGTAGCGTGACTCCTGGCTGCCATGGTAACCGATCGGAGCCCCAGCATTACACTGCTGGGACTCCGATCGGAACTGCCCACTGCCACCAATGATGGGGGCTTAGGAGGGGGACCCTGTGGGATATGGCCGGCACATTCATTGGTGGCGCAGTGACCACAGTCCCTCTCCTCCTCCGCCTACTCTGTCCTCATCGGTGTTCAGCGGCAGCCGTGTCCAGTGGGGAGGGAGGGACTCTCTCCCTTCTTCTCCACTGTGCTGGCTCAGGAGAAAATGGTGCGAGCAGAGAGCGCAATCATATCGCGGTCTGGCGATATGGCGAAAATCCATATCGTGGCCCAAATTTATATTGCATATCGCCCACCCCTAATATATATATATACTGACTAACTATCTATTGTAATTAAACAGTAAAGCACAGAGCACAGCAATGACACTGCTGTCTCTCTCAGAACTCCATAAAACTACAGAAAATGGCTTCTGGGAGGTTCTTATATAGTAAGGGTAGGCAACTTTCCTATTGGTTGCTAGGGATGTTGCTAAGCTCAGACAAAGACATTGCATTGTCCACAAGCAAGAAAAGGGCTCACTAACAAAGATTTAGACAGATTTGTGAACAATATTTGAAAGTAATGGGTCTTTTGTGCACATACACAAAACGCATTAAACGAAAATGTTTCAGATCTTTGAGTCCAGCTCATGCAAAATGGGAGCAAAACCAAAAATGTTGCGTTTATATTTTTGTTCAGTGTAAGGCCTCTTTCACACGGGCGTCATGGATTTGGGCCGGATTGGATGCGGGTGTGTTGCAGGAAAATGCACGATTTTTCCACGCGAGTGCAAAACATTTTAATGCGTTTTGCACACGCGAGAGAAAAGTCTGCATGTTTGGGTTAGGTGTTGTGTAGATTTTATTATTTTCCATTATAACATGGTTGTAAGGGCAAATAATTGCATTCTTAATACAGAATGCTTAGTAAAATAGGGCTGGAGAGGTTAAAAACAAATAAAAAAATATTTAACTCTCCTCATCAATAGAGATGTCTCGAACTATTCGCCAGCGAATAGTTCCCGGCGAACATAGCTTGTTCGCCGCAGTGGGCGAACATATGCGATGTTCAGTCCGCCCCCTATACGTCATCATTGAGCAAACTTTGACCCTGTACCTCACAGTCAGCAGACACATTCCAGCCAATCAGCATACCCTCCCTCCCAGACCCTCCCACCCCCTATCAAATAGGAAGGACAGCATCCATTTTAGGGACAGCATCCATCTTAGATTCATTCTGAAGCTGCAGTTTTTACAAATTTGACTAAGTTGTAATCGCAATGCGATTAATACAGGTTATATTAATCGCATTGCGAATTCAACTTAGAGCTGGGTTCCTAATGGTTGTTGTATTGCTAGAATATAACGAAGATTGAGAATATAGTGCTATATCCGTTATATTCGTCAATTCTAGCAATACAACAATTAGGAACTCAGATCTAAGTTGTAATCGCAATGCGATTAATACAGGTTATATTAATCGCATTGCGAATTCAACTTAAAGCTGGGTTCCTAATGGTTACAGTGGCGTTTCTATGGCTGGTGTCACCCGGTGCGGTAGAAAATGGGGTCACCCCTGCCCCCGCCCCCCCCCCCCCCGAAGCCATAATAAAGAGATAAAGAGAGAAAAAAAGAAGTCACTAAGTCAGCTCCAATCAGATATCTGCATAGACCCAGAGTCTTGGTCTATGTGCAGATATCTGATTGGAACTGACTTTTTCTTTTCTCTTTTGCACATAAACTTTTAAACTATATTCCTTAGTAAAAATGACCAGTCCACACCATGTGGGTCTATATTTATGAGGGGCCCCCCTGAGCAAAGATTAGTAAATGTGGCCGGGTTGCCCCAGCCCACAGTTCAACCCAACCCCTTATGTCTCCTGGCCTGGGGCCGTCTCTATAATAATCCACAGTAATTTATGAATGGGGTTAGGTTATTAACTTATTATTATTGGGGTATTATTAAAATAATTTGGTCTATAAAGTCAGAGCCGCTCTACCTACCTCCTCCTCCCGACACCAGAGACTCCTGCAGGGCAGCTGCCGCGGCGCCCCACCACTCACCAGGCTGCAGTGAGTTACACCCCCGTCCCCCTTTACCACGTGTTGAATTCGCAATGCGATTAATATAACCTGCATTAATCGCATTGCAATTACAACTTAGATCTGAGATCCTAATGGTTGTATTGCTAGAATTTACGAATATAACGAATATAGCACTATATTCTCAATCTTCGTTATATCCTAGCAATACAACCATTATGAACTCAGACCTAAGTTGTAATCGCAATGCGATTAATACAGGTTATATTAATCGCATTGCGAATTCAACTTAGATCTGAGTTCCTAATGGTTGTATTGCTAGGATATAACGAAGATTGAGAATATAGTGCTATATTCGTTATATTCGTAAATTCTAGCAATACAACCATTAGGATCTCAGATCTAAGTTGTAATCGCAATGCGATTAATGCAGGTTATATTAATCGCATTGCGAATTCAACTTACCACACTCTGCGTCGACTACGTAATTTTCCATGGGAGTTTTGCCATGGATCCCCCTCCGGCATGCCACAGTCCAGGTGTTAGTCCCCTTGAAACAACTTTTCCATCACTATTGTGGCCAGAAAGAGTCTCTGTGGGTTTTAAAATTTGCCTGTCTATTGAAGTCTATGGCAGTTCGCCTGTTCGCGAACATTTGCGGAAATTCACGTTCGCCGTTCGTGAACGGAAAATTTTATGTTCGCGACATCTCTACTCATCAACTTGTTCGCGCAGCCCGGCTTCTCTTCCTTCTTCTGCTTTGCTGTCCAGGAGGAAAAGGAGCTGTGGTGACGTCACTGCGCTCATCACATGGTCCGTCACATGAGCCATCACCATAGTAATGGACCATGTGATGAACGCAGTGACGTCACCACAAGTCCTTTTCCTCAAAGAAGAAGAAAGAAGAGAAGTCGGGCAGCGCGAACAAGTGGATGAGGTGAGTAAATTTTTTATTTTTATTTTTTTAACCCCTCCAGCCCTATTTTACTAAGCATTCTGTATTAAGAATGCTATTATTTTCCCTTATAACCATGTTATAAGGGAAAATAATAATGATCGGGTCCCCATCCCGATCGTCTCCTAGCAACCGTGCGTGAAAATCGCACCGCACCAGCACTTGCTCATGTGCACAGCCCCATAGAAATGAATAGGTCCGGATTCAGTGCGGGTGCAATGCATTCACCCCACGCATTGCACCTGCGCGGAAATCTCGCCCGTGTTAACGCCTTAAGGATACAGCCTTATTTCACCTTAAAGGGACACTGACAGGGCCAAAAAGCATATTAAGGTATATATATGACCGTACAGGTCTTATAAAGTGTATTAGAATCATCTAGGTATCCCCCCTGTCCACCTTATAACTACAGTAATCTGAAGTTTTATAACCTGCCTGAATCGGGTTCAATCTGCCCAAGGGGCGGTGTTTAACCTCAGCTTGCGCCCAGCCAGCCTCGCCACAACTGCCGTTTGAAGCGCCGCCCAGCTCATCAATATTCACTTCGCTGGGCGGCTACTAGTGTCCCCGGCCATCTTCAGCGCATGCGCCCGGCACCCTCACCCACAGTCTCATTCTCAAAAAATTTCCAAGTTTCAATTTCTCTACTTCTATAATACATAGTAATATCTCCAAAAATAGTTATTACTTTACATTCCCCATATGTCTACTTCATGTTTGGATCATTTTGGGAATGATATTTTATTTTTTGGGGATGTTACAATGCTTAGAAGTTTAGAAGCAAATCTTGAAATTTTTCAGAAATTTTCAAAAACCCACTTTTCAAGGACAAGTTCAGGTCTGAAGTCACTTTGTGAGGCTTACATAATAGAAACCACGCAAAAATGACCGCATTCTAGAAACTACACCCCTCAAGGTATTCAAAACTGATTTCACAAACTGTGTTAACCCTTTAGGTGTTCCACAAGAATTAATGGAAAATAGAGATACAATTTCAAAATTTCCCTTTTTTTTGGCAGATTTTCCCTTTTTTTTTTTTTTTTTTCAATCGTTTTTATTGAAAAT
Source organism: Bufo bufo (assembly GCF_905171765.1). NCBI lineage: Eukaryota > Metazoa > Chordata > Amphibia > Anura > Bufonidae > Bufo > Bufo bufo. The sequence goes on along the minus strand of NW_024400752.1, from coordinate 2,251 downwards.
TTTTCAACAGCACAAAAGATGAACACCATCAGTTACAATATAGATAATCGATGATACATATAGGTACTCATAGATGGCGATACAATAAATTATGTGTCCGGTGAGTTAACACATATAAACAAGTGTTATAAGACATAAAATAACACAAAATAACCGAAGAATAACGGAAAAATAAATAAAAATAAATATTGCCTTGATATGAAATAACATTACAGTAGTATGATGATCAGACAGTTTTAAAGCGACGCATCATAGGGTTGGTTTGGGGAATTGGGCATGAACAACATCCATAACTCCCATTGGTACAAGAACTTGTCCACTCTGTGATCCTTATATGCCATTACTTTTTCATAAGCACAAGTATTGTGGACTCTGGCAAGTATTTCAGCCACAGATGGGACAGTTGCTGATTTCCAGTATTTGGTTAGTGCTAATTTAGTAATAAGTAACAAATGTGCCACCAGGATTCTACTCCTGGGTGGGATAGCTTGTATACCCCTGAAAAAGAGAGCAGTGTACACGTTTTTGTTGACCGTAATACCACAGAATCTAGAGGCTACTTCAAACATATCTGACCAGATCTTTAAAATCAAAGGGCACTCCCATAGGATGTGTAGCAGTGTGCCAGTGTGTCCACATCCACGCCAACAGAGATGAGATGTGCCAGGGTAGATTCTGCTCAATCTGTCAGGGGTATAGTACCATCTCAGACATGACTTTATGGCGGCCTCATATAGAGATGTGCTATGAAAGGTCTTGGAAATAAATTTGAATGTTTCAATCCAATCAACCTCAGGTATAATTACATTTAGTAATAGGAAAATGAGCGAGCACTCATACACTTGGCAACCAGATTGACATATGCAGAAAATATTTATTAAATTCCCATAAAATACAAGTAATAAAATTTATAAGAACAATGTAGCAATAATATACAACATTACAGTCACATATATGGTGGTAGATATAATCGATACTATATTCAATAAAAATATATTCAATAGAAATATTCAATAAATTGAATGGTAGAAAATTCAATGTTGAAATATTCGATAGAATATTCGATACCACTAAATAGTATCGATAAATTCAATAATATATATCACACCAAAAAACTTCAAGTATATGCTGTTATTTGGGAAAGAGGGGGTATTATCTTCTAGAGCTCTATCCCAATTTGGGAAACTGAATGTCACTGAAAATGTTGTAGGTGTATTCACTGGGAGTGCAATATGTTCATAAAGTGTCCACAGGAATCCTGATAATGTGAAAAGTCTCTTATAGCATATCCTTTTAAGGTCGATATGAGCTTTGAATTGAAGAAAACTTTAAATCGATATTTGGCTTACCGTCTAGCGTCTGCTGTCTCCCTATTGCTTCAATGGAGCTTTAAATATTTGCTCCATACAGCAAGCTGGTTTAAATTTTGCGGGAGTTCCAAAGATCGCGGGAGTTGCCACTCTGTTCCGCAATTTCCTTTGGTGCAGCTTTCAACGATAAGAATAGTTAATCCTTTACTGTAGAAATTTTCTTCTGTATGGCCATACAGTATTATCGGAGGGTTTTCAATGCAGGTACATCACTTGTTTTACCAAATTGCTACATTGTTCTTATAAATTTTATTACTTGTATTTTATGGGGATTTAATAAATATTTTCTGCATATGTCAATCTGGTTGCCAAGTGTATGAGTGCTCGCTCATTTTCCTATTACTACATTTGCCTTTTAAGAGAGGGTGGGGTGATTCCCTCTATATGAGCTTGCAGCACCATACCTTAACTACTTCTTAGTGAGCCACCACAACCTACCACTATAATTACATTTAGTTCCCTATCCCATGCTTGAAGTGGTGCAGATTTGGTGAAAGTGGATTTCAAGCCAAGAGCTTGATATAATGATCTTATACCCTCCTTTCTGTCTGGTCTTGTTGGTAAGGCCCACATTTCAAAGATTCCCTTATATGCAATCACTTGATGAGGAGATACTGATTGTAAGAGGTGCCGAACCTGTAGGTATTTAAAGAAATCTCCTCTGGGTATCAAAAATTCCTCCTGAAGCTCACTGAAGGATTTTAAGGATCCGTTACTGTAGAGTTGACTCAGTGTGTTGACGCCTAAGGGGCCCCATGATGATAAGTCTATCTCCGGAATATGTAATTCCACTAGCTGTAAAGGAGACGATTCTAACAGTGAGATAGGAGATGGGGCACAATTCTTGTGAAAAAGACACCAATGATAGACTGAGGTCTTCA
>NW_024400751.1:0-23006 GCF_905171765.1 Bufo bufo | reverse complement strand
ATTTATGGAAGTGGCCTCCATCAGCTTCCCTTGGAGCTAGGAAGCCGAGACTTGCAGGGAAGGTAGAGGGGGACTTGTGATCCGAGAGGAGACCTCCAGCTTGTCAGTACCACCTTCCCTCCGGAAATGGCAGAGGGACAAAGTCGGATTATGTTACCCGATTTGACTTCCATAAGCCTGGACACATTTTTCACAAAGTCCCCCTCATTTATGGAAGTGGCCTCCAGCGGCTTCCCTTGGAGCTAGGAAGCCGAGACTTGCAGGGAAGGTAGAGGGGGACTTGTCATTCGAGAGGAGACCTCCAGCTTGTCTGTACCACCTTCCCTCCCGAAATGGCAGAGGGACAAAGTCGGATTATGTTACTAGATTTGACTTCCATAAGCCTGGACACATTTTTCACAAAGTCCCCCTCATTTATGAAAGTTGCCTCCAGCGGCTTCCCTTGGAGCTAGGAAGCCGAGACTTGCAGGGAAGGTAGAGGGGGACTTGTGATCCGAGAGGAGACCTCCACCTTGTCTGTACCACCTTCCCCCCGGGAATGGCAGAGGCACAAAGTCAGATTATGTTACCCGATTTGACTTCCAAAAGCCTGGACACATTTTTCACAAAGTCCCCCTCATTTATGGAAGTGGCCTCCAGCGGCTTCCCTTGGAGCTAGGAAGCCGAGACTTGCAGGGAAGGTAGAGGGGGACTTTTGATCCGAGAGGAGACCTCCACCTTGTCTGTACCACCTTCCCTCCGGGAATGGCAGAGGGACAAAGTCGGATTATGTTACCCGATTTGACTTCCATAAGCCTGGACACATTTTTCACAAAGTCCCCCTCATTTATGGAAGTGGCCTCCAGCGGCTTCCCTTGGAGCTAGGAAGCCGAGACTTGCAGGGAAGGTAGAGGGGGACTTGTCATTCGAGAGGAGACCTCCAGCTTGTCTGTACCCCCTTCCCTCCGGAAATGGCAGAGGGACAAAGTCAGATTATGTTACCCGATTTGACTTCCATAAGCCTGGACACATTTTTCACAAAGTCCCCCTCATTAATGGAAGTGGCCTCCAGCGGCTTCCCTTGGAGCTAGGAAGCCGAGACTTGCAGGGAAGGTAAAGGGGGACTTGTGATCCGAGAGGAGACCTCAAGCTTGTCTGTACCACCTTCCCTCCGGGAATGGCAGGGGGTGAAAGTCAGAAATTCTTACCCGTCTACGGTGCTCCTTTTCTGGGGAGACATTTCCAAAAATCACCCCACTTCTGTGGAAGTCTTGCCTCCCAGCCTACACCTCGGATGTCATGGAACTGATGGTGGGATCAAAACACCCTGCCCACTCCCCAGGGTCTCTCTACCTTCTTCCGGGAGGTGTCTGAAAGTACCCCCCCCTTTCACGTCACATGCCTCTAAGACCCAGGGGTCTCGAGCCATCATGCCCAGGCTCTGGAACTGCTGTCGGTATGAGACAGCCAGGTTCGTTCTCATAGCTGGTTCTCTGTCTCAAAACGGACACCCTTATGGAAGTTCAGCCCAGCGGTCAAAGTCGGACCATGTTACCCGATTACACTTCCATAAGCCCGGACACATTTTTCACAAAGGCCCCCTCATTTATGGAAGTTGCCTCCAGCGGCTTCCCTTGGAGCTAGGAAGCCGAGACTTGCAGGGAAGGTAGAGGGGGACTTGTGATCAGAGAGGAGACCTCCATCTTGTCTGTAGCACCTTCCCTCCGGGAATTGCAGAGGGAAAAAGTCGGATTATGTTACCCGATTTGACTTCCATAAGCCTGGACACATTTTTCACAAAGTCCCCCTCATTTATGGAAGTTGCCTCCAGCGGCTTCCCTCGGAGCTAGGAAGCCGAGACTTGCAGGGAAGGTAAAGGGGGACTTGTGATCCGAGAGGAGACCTCAAGCTTGTCTGTACCACCTTCCCTCCGGGAATGGCAGGGGGTGAAAGTCAGAAATTCTTACCCGCCTACGGTGCTCCTTTCCTGGGTAGACATTTCCAAAAATCACCCCACTTCTGTGGAAGTCTTGCCTCTCAGCCTACACCTCGGATGTCATGGAACTGATGGTGGGATCAAAACACCCTGCCCACTCCCCAGGGTCTCTCTACCTTCTTCCGGGAGGTGTCTGAAAGTACCCCCCCCCTTTCACGTCACATGCCTCTGAGACCCAAGGGTCTCGAGCCGTCATGCCCAGGCTCTGGAACTGCTGTCGGTATGAGACAGCCAGGTTCGTTCTCATAGCTGGTTCTCTGTCTCAAAATGGACACCCTTATGGAAGTTCAGCCCAGCGATCAAAGTCGGACCATGTTACCCGATTACACTTCCATAAGCCCGGACACATTTTTCGAAAAGTCCCCCTCATTTATGGAAGTTGCCTCCAGCGGCTTCCCTTGGAGCTAGGAAGCCGAGACTTGCAGGGAAGGTAGAGGGGGACTTGTGATCCGAGAGGAGACCTCCACCTTGTCTGTAGCACCTTCCCTCCGGGAATGGCAGAGGGAAAAAGTCGGATTATGTTACCCGATTTGACTTCCATAAGCCTGGACACATTTTTCACAAAGTCCCCCTCATTTATGGAAGTGGCCTCCATCGGCTTCCCTTGGAGCTAGGAAGCCGAGACTTGCAGGGAAGGTAAAGGGGGACTTGTGATCCGAGAGGAGACCTCCAGCTTGTCCGTACCACCTTCCCTCCGGAAATGGCAGGGGGACAAAGTCGGATTATGTTACCCGATTTGACTTCCATAAGCCTGGACATATTTTTCACAAAGTCCCCCTCATTTATGGAAGTTGCCTCCAGCGGCTTCCCTTGGAGCTAGGAAGCCGAGACTTGCAGGGAAGGTAAAGGGGGACTTGTGATCCGAGAGGAGACCTCAAGCTTGTCTGTACCACCTTCTCTACGGGAATGGCAGGGGGTGAAAGTCAGAAATTCTTACCCGCCTACGGTGCTCCTTTCCTGGGTAGACATTTCCAAAAATAATCCCACTTCTGTGGAAGTCTTGCCTCCCAGCCTACACCTCGGATGTCATGGAACTGATGGTGGGATCAAAACACCCTGCCCACTCCCCAGGGTCTCTCTACCTTCTTACGGGAGGTGTCTGAAAGTACCCCCCCCTTTCACGTCACATGCCTCTGAGACCCAGGGGTCTCGAGTCGTCATGCCCAGGCTCTGAAACTGCTGTCGGTATGAGACAGCCAGGTTCGTTCTCATAGCTGGTTCTCTGTCTCAAAACGGACACCCTTATGGAAGTTCAGCCCAGCGGTCAAAGTCGGACCATGTTACCCGATTACACTTCCATAAGCCCATACACATTTTTCACAAAGTCCCCCTCATTTATGAAAGTGGCCTCCATCGGCTTCCCTTGGAGCTAGGAAGCCGAGACTTGCACGGAAGGTAGAGGGGGACTTGTCAATCGAGAGGAGACTTCCAGCTTGTCTGTACCACCTTCCCTCCGGAAATGGCAGAGGGACAAAGTCAGATTATATTACCCGATTTGACTTCCATAAGCCTGGACACATTTTTCACAAAGTCCTCCTCATTTATGGAAGTTGCCTCCAGCGGCTTCCCTTGGAGCTAGGAAGCCGAGACTTGCAGGGAAGGTAAAGGGGGACTTGTGATCCGAGAGGAGACCTCAAGCTTGTCTGTACCACCTTCCCTACGGGAATGGCAGGGGGTGAAAGTCAGAAATTCTTACCCGCCTACGGTGCTCCTTTCCTGGGTAGACATTTCCAAAAATAACCCCACTTCTGTGGAAGTCTTGCCTCCCAGCCTACACCTCGGATGTCATGGAACTGATGGTGGGATCAAAACACCCTGCCCACTCCCCAGGGTCTCTCTACCTTCTTCCGGGAGGTGTCCGAAAGTACCCCCCCCCTTTCACTTCACATGCCTCTGAGACCCAGGGGTCTCGAGCCGTCATGCCCAGGCTCTGGAACTGCTGTCGGTATGAGACAGCCAGGTTCGTTCTCATAGCTGGTTCTCTGTCTCAAAACGGACACCCTTATGGAAGTTCAGCCCAGCGGTCAAAGTCGGACCATGTTACCCGATTACACTTCCATAAGCCCGGACACATTTTTCACAAAGTCCCCCTCATTTATGGAAGTTGCCTCCAGCGGCTTCCCTTGGAGCTAGGAAGCCGAGACTTGCAGGGAAGGTAAAGGGGGACTTGTGATCCGAGAGGAGAACTCAAGCTTGTCCGTACCACCTTCCCTCCGGAAATGGCAGAGGGACAAAGTCGGATTATGTTACCCGATTTGACTTCCATAAGCCTGGACACATTTTTCACAAAGTCCCCCTCATTTATGGAAGTGGCCTCCATCAGCTTCCCTTGGAGCTAGGAAGCCGAGACTTGCAGGGAAGGTAAAGGGGGACTTGTGATCCGAGAGGAGACCTCCAGCTTGTCAGTACCACCTTCCCTCCGGAAATGGCAGAGGGACAAAGTCGGATTATGTTACCCGATTTGACTTCCATAAGCCTGGACACATTTTTCACAAAGTCCCCCTCATTTATGGAAGTGGCCTCCAGCGGCTTCCCTTGGAGCTAGGAAGCCGAGACTTGCAGGGAAGGTAGAGGGGGACTTGTCATTCGAGAGGAGACCTCCAGCTTGTCTGTACCACCTTCCCTCCGGAAATGGCAGAGGGACAAAGTCGGATTATGTTACTAGATTTGACTTCCATAAGCCTGGACACATTTTTCACAAAGTCCCCCTCATTTATGAAAGTTGCCTCCAGCGGCTTCCCTTGGAGCTAGGAAGCCGAGACTTGCAGGGAAGGTAGAGGGGGACTTGTGATCCGAGAGGAGACCTCCACCTTGTCTGTACCACCTTCCCCCCGGGAATGGCAGAGGCACAAATTCGGATTATGTTACCCGATTTGACTTCCATAAGCCTGGACACATTTTTCACAAAGTCCCCCTCATTTATGGAAGTGGCCTCCAGCGGCTTCCCTTGGAGCTAGGAAGCCGAGACTTGCAGGGAAGGTAGAGGGGGACTTTTGATCCGAGAGGAGACCTCCACCTTGTCTGTACCACCTTCCCTCCGGGAATGGCAGAGGGACAAAGTCGGATTATGTTACCCGATTTGACTTCCATAAGCCTGGACACATTTTTCACAAAGTCCCCCTCATTTATGGAAGTGGCCTCCAGCGGCTTCCCTTGGAGCTAGGAAGCCGAGACTTGCAGGGAAGGTAGAGGGGGACTTGTCATTCGAGAGGAGACCTCCAGCTTGTCTGTACCCCCTTCCCTCCGGAAATGGCAGAGGGACAAAGTCAGATTATGTTACCCGATTTGACTTCCATAAGCCTGGACACATTTTTCACAAAGTCCCCCTCATTAATGGAAGTGGCCTCCAGCGGCTTCCCTTGGAGCTAGGAAGCCGAGACTTGCAGGGAAGGTAAAGGGGGACTTGTGATCCGAGAGGAGACCTCAAGCTTGTCTGTACCACCTTCCCTCCGGGAATGGCAGGGGGTGAAAGTCAGAAATTCTTACCCGTCTACGGTGCTCCTTTTCTGGGGAGACATTTCCAAAAATAACCCCACTTCTGTGGAAGTCTTGCCTCCCAGCCTACACCTCGGATGTCATGGAACTGATGGTGGGATCAAAACACCCTGCCCACTCCCCAGGGTCTCTCTACCTTCTTCCGGGAGGTGTCTGAAAGTACCCCCCCCTTTCACGTCACATGCCTCTAAGACCCAGGGGTCTCGAACCGTCATGCCCAGGCTCTGGAACTGCTGTCGGTATGAGACAGCCAGGTTCGTTCTCATAGCTGGTTCTCTGTCTCAAAACGGACACCCTTATGGAAGTTCAGCCCAGCGGTCAAAGTCGGACCATGTTACCCGATTACACTTCCATAAGCCCGGACACATTTTTCACAAAGTCCCCCTCATTTATGGAAGTTGCCTCCAGCGGCTTCCCTTGGAGCTAGGAAGCCGAGACTTGCAGGGAAGGTAAAGGGGGACTTGTGATCCGAGAGGAGAACTCAAGCTTGTCCGTACCACCTTCCCTCCGGAAATGGCAGAGGGACAAAGTCGGATTATGTTACCCGATTTGACTTCCATAAGCCTGGACACATTTTTCACAAAGTCCCCCTCATTTATGGAAGTGGCCTCCATCAGCTTCCCTTGGAGCTAGGAAGCCGAGACTTGCAGGGAAGGTAAAGGGGGACTTTTGATCCGAGAGGAGAACTCAAGCTTGTCCGTACCACCTTCCCTCCGGAAATGGCAGAGGGACAAAGTCGGATTATGTTACCCGATTTGACTTCCATAAGCCTGGACACATTTTTCACAAAGTCCCCCTCATTTATGGAAGTGGCCTCCATCAGCTTCCCTTGGAGCTAGGAAGCCGAGACTTGCAGGGAAGGTAGAGGGGGACTTGTGATCCGAGAGGAGACCTCCAGCTTGTCAGTACCACCTTCCCTCCGGAAATGGCAGAGGGACAAAGTCGGATTATGTTACCCGATTTGACTTCCATAAGCCTGGACACATTTTTCACAAAGTCCCCCTCATTTATGGAAGTGGCCTCCAGCGGCTTCCCTTGGAGCTAGGAAGCCGAGACTTGCAGGGAAGGTAGAGGGGGACTTGTCATTCGAGAGGAGACCTCCAGCTTGTCTGTACCACCTTCCCTCCGGAAATGGCAGAGGGACAAAGTCGGATTATGTTACTAGATTTGACTTCCATAAGCCTGGACACATTTTTCACAAAGTCCCCCTCATTTATGAAAGTTGCCTCCAGCGGCTTCCCTTGGAGCTAGGAAGCCGAGACTTGCAGGGAAGGTAGAGGGGGACTTGTGATCCGAGAGGAGACCTCCACCTTGTCTGTACCACCTTCCCCCCGGGAATGGCAGAGGCACAAAGTCAGATTATGTTACCTGATTTGACTTCCATAAGCCTGGACACATTTTTTACAAAGTCCCCCTCATTTATGGAAGTGGCCTCCAGCGGCTTCCCTTGGAGCTAGGAAGCCGAGACTTGCAGGGAAGGTAGAGGGGGACTTTTGATCCGAGAGGAGACCTCCACCTTGTCTGTACCACCTTCCCTCCGGGAATGGCAGAGGGACAAAGTCGGATTATGTTACCCGATTTGACTTCCATAAGCCTGGACACATTTTTCACAAAGTCCCCCTCATTTATGGAAGTGGCCTCCAGCGGCTTCCCTTGGAGCTAGGAAGCCGAGACTTGCAGGGAAGGTAGAGGGGGACTTGTCATTCGAGAGGAGACCTCCAGCTTGTCTGTACCACCTTCCCTCCGGAAATGGCAGAGGGACAAAGTCAGATTATGTTACCCGATTTGACTTCCATAAGCCTGGACACATTTTTCACAAAGTCCCCCTCATTAATGGAAGTGGCCTCCAGCGGCTTCCCTTGGAGCTAGGAAGCCGAGACTTGCAGGGAAGGTAAAGGGGGACTTGTGATCCGAGAGGAGACCTCAAGCTTGTCTGTACCACCTTCCCTCCGGGAATGGCAGGGGGTGAAAGTCAGAAATTCTTACCCGTCTACGGTGCTCCTTTTCTGGGGAGACATTTCCAAAAATAACCCCACTTCTGTGGAAGTCTTGCCTCCCAGCCTACACCTCGGATGTCATGGAACTGATGGTGGGATCAAAACACCCTGCCCACTCCCCAGGGTCTCTCTACCTTCTTCCGGGAGGTGTCTGAAAGTACCCCCCCCTTTCACGTCACATGCCTCTAAGACCCAGGGGTCTCGAACCGTCATGCCCAGGCTCTGGAACTGCTGTCGGTATGAGACAGCCAGGTTCGTTCTCATAGCTGGTTCTCTGTCTCAAAACGGACACCCTTATGGAAGTTCAGCCCAGCGGTCAAAGTCGGACCATGTTACCCGATTACACTTCCATAAGCCCGGACACATTTTTCACAAAGTCCCCCTCATTTATGGAAGTTGCCTCCAGCGGCTTCCCTTGGAGCTAGGAAGCCGAGACTTGCAGGGAAGGTAAAGGGGGACTTGTGATCCGAGAGGAGAACTCAAGCTTGTCCGTACCACCTTCCCTCCGGAAATGGCAGAGGGACAAAGTCGGATTATGTTACCCGATTTGACTTCCATAAGCCTGGACACATTTTTCACAAAGTCCCCCTCATTTATGGAAGTGGCCTCCATCGGCTTCCCTTGGAGCTAGGAAGCCGAGACTTGCAGGGAAGGTAGAGGGGGACTTGTGATCCGAGAGGAGACCTCCAGCTTGTCCGTACCACCTTCCCTCCGGAAATGGCAGAGGGACAAAGTCGGATTATGTTACCCGATTTGACTTCCATAAGCCTGGACACATTTTTCACAAAGTCCCCCTCATTTATGGAAGTGGCCTCCAGCGGCTTCCCTTGGAGCTAGGAAGCCGAGACTTGCAGGGAAGGTAGAGGGGGACTTGTCATTCGAGAGGAGACCTCCAGCTTGTCTGTACCACCTTCCCTCCGGAAATGGCAGAGGGACAAAGTCGGATTATGTTACTAGATTTGACTTCCATAAGCCTGGACACATTTTTCACAAAGTCCCCCTCATTTATGAAAGTTGCCTCCAGCGGCTTCCCTTGGAGCTAGGAAGCCGAGACTTGCAGGGAAGGTAGAGGGGGACTTGTGATCCGAGAGGAGACCTCCACCTTGTCTGTACCACCTTCCCCCCGGGAATGGCAGAGGCACAAATTCGGATTATGTTACCCGATTTGACTTCCATAAGCCTGGACACATTTTTCACAAAGTCCCCCTCATTTATGGAAGTGGCCTCCAGCGGCTTCCCTTGGAGCTAGGAAGCCGAGACTTGCAGGGAAGGTAGAGGGGGACTTTTGATCCGAGAGGAGACCTCCACCTTGTCTGTACCACCTTCCCTCCGGGAATGGCAGAGGGACAAAGTCGGATTATGTTACCCGATTTGACTTCCATAAGCCTGGACACATTTTTCACAAAGTCCCCCTCATTTATGGAAGTGGCCTCCAGCGGCTTCCCTTGGAGCTAGGAAGCCGAGACTTGCAGGGAAGGTAGAGGGGGACTTGTCATTCGAGAGGAGACCTCCAGCTTGTCTGTACCCCCTTCCCTCCGGAAATGGCAGAGGGACAAAGTCAGATTATGTTACCCGATTTGACTTCCATAAGCCTGGACACATTTTTCACAAAGTCCCCCTCATTAATGGAAGTTGCCTCCAGCGGCTTCCCTTGGAGCTAGGAAGCCGAGACTTGCAGGGAAGGTAAAGGGGGACTTGTGATCCGAGAGGAGACCTCAAGCTTGTCTGTACCACCTTCCCTCCGGGAATGGCAGGGGGTGAAAGTCAGAAATTCTTACCCGTCTACGGTGCTCCTTTTCTGGGGAGACATTTCCAAAAATCACCCCACTTCTGTGGAAGTCTTGCCTCCCAGCCTACACCTCGGATGTCATGGAACTGATGGTGGGATCAAAACACCCTGCCCACTCCCCAGGGTCTCTCTACCTTCTTCCGGGAGGTGTCTGAAAGTACCCCCCCCTTTCACGTCACATGCCTCTAAGACCCAGGGGTCTCGAACCGTCATGCCCAGGCTCTGGAACTGCTGTCGGTATGAGACAGCCAGGTTCGTTCTCATAGCTGGTTCTCTGTCTCAAAACGGACACCCTTATGGAAGTTCAGCCCAGCGGTCAAAATCGGACCATGTTACCCGATTACACTTCCATAAGCCCGGACACATTTTTCACAAAGTCCCCCTCATTTATGGAAGTGGCTTCCATCGGCTTCCCTTGGAGCTAGGAAGCCGAGACTTGCACGGAAGGTAGAGGGGGACTTGTCATTCGAGAGGAGACCTCCAGCTTGTCTGTACCACCTTCCCTCCGGAAATGGCAGAGGGACAAACTCAGATTATGTTACCCGATTTGACTTCCATAAGCCTGGACACATTTTTCACAAAGTCCTCCTCATTTATGGAAGTTGCCTCCAGTGGCTTCCCTTGGAGCTAGGAAGCCGAGACTTGCAGGGAAGGTAAAGGGGGACTTGTGATCCGAGAGGAGACCTCAAGCTTGTCTGTACCACCTTCCCTCCGGGAATGGCAGGGGTGAAAGTCAGAAATTCTTACCTGCCTACGGTGCTCCTTTCCTGGGTAGACATTTCCAAAAATAACCCCACTTCTGTGGAAGTCTTGCCTCCCAGCCTACACCTCGGATGTCATGGAACTGATGGTGGGATCAAAACACCCTGCCCACTCCCCAGGGTCTCTCTACCTTCTTCCGGGAGGTGTCTGAAAGTACCCCCCCCTTTCACATAACATGCCTCTGAGACCCAGGGGTCTCGAGCCGTCATGCCCAGGCTCTGGAACTGCTGTCGGTATGAGACAGCCAGGTTCGTTCTCATAGCTGGTTCTCTGTCTCAAAACGGACACCCTTATGGAAGTTCAGCCCAGCGGTCAAAGTCGGACCATGTTACCCGATTACACTTCCATATGCCCGAACACATTTTTCACAAAGTCCCCCTCATATATGGAAGTTGCCTCCAGCGGCTTCCCTTGGAGCTAGGAAGCCGAGACTTGCAGGAAAGGTAGAGGGGGACTTGTGATCCGAGAGGAGACCTCCACCTTGTCTGTACAACCTTCCCTCCGGGAATGGCAGAGGGACAAAGTCGGATTATGTTACCCGATTTGACTTCCATAAGCCTGGACACATTTTTCACAAAGTCCCCCTCATTTATGGAAGTGGCCTCCAGCAGGTTCCCTTGGAGCTAGGAAGCCGAGACTTGCATGGAAGGTAAAGGGGGATTTGTGATCCAAGAGGAGACCTCCAGCTTGTCCGTACCACCTTCCCTCCGGAAATGGCAGAGGGACAAAGTCGGATTATGTTACCCGATTTGACTTCCATAAGCCTGGACACATTTTTCACAAAGTCCCCCTCATTTATGGAAGTGGCCTCCATCGGCTTCCCTTGGAGCTAGGAAGCCGAGACTTGCAGGGAAGGTAGAGGGGGACTTGTCATTCGAGAGGAGACCTCCAGCTTGTCTGTACCACCTTCCCTCCGGAAATGGCAGAGGGACAAAGTCAGATTATGTTACCCGATTTGACTTCCATAAGCCTGGACACTTTTTTCACAAAGTCCCCCTCATTTATGGAAGTGGCCTCCATCGGCTTCCCTTGGAGCTAGGAAGCCGAGACTTGCAGGGAAGGTAGAGGGGGACTTGTGATCCGAGAGGAGACCTCCAGCTTGTCCGTACCACCTTCCCTCCGGAAATGGCAGAGGGACAAATTCGGATTATGTTACTAGATTTGACTTCCATAAGCCTGGACACATTTTTCACAAAGTCCCCCTCATTTATGAAAGTTGCCTCCAGCGGCTTCCCTTGGAGCTAGGAAGCCAAGACTTGCAGGGAAGGTAAAGGGGGACTTGTGATCCGAGAGGAGACCTCAAGCTTGTCTGTACCACCTTCCCTCCGGGAATGGCAGGGGGTGAAAGTCAGAAATTCTTATACGCCTATGGTGCTCCTTTCCTGGGTAGACATTTCCAAAAATAACCCCACTTCTGTGGAAGTCTTGCCTCCCAGCCTACACCTCGGATGTCATGGAACTGATGGTGGGATCAAAACACCCTGCCCACTCCCCAGGGTCTCTCTACCTTCTTCCGGGAGGTGTCCAAAAGTACCCCCCCCTTTCACGTCACATGCCTCTGAGACCCAGGGGTCTCGAGCCGTCATGCCCAGGCTCTGGAACTGCTGTCGGTATGAGACAGCCAGGTTCGTTCTCATAGCTGGTTCTCTGTCTCAAAACGGACACCCTTATGGAAGTTCAGCCCAGCGGTCAAAGTCGGACCATGTTACCCGATTACACTTCCATAAGCCCGGACACATTTTTCACAAAGTCCCCCTCATTTATGGAAGTTGCCTCCAGCGGCTTCCCTTGGAGCTAGGAAGCCGAGACTTGCAGGGAAGGTAAAGGGGGACTTGTGATCCGAGAGGAGAACTCAAGCTTGTCCGTACCACCTTCCCTCCGGAAATGGCAGAGGGACAAAGTCGGATTATGTTACCCGATTTGACTTCCATAAGCCTGGACACATTTTTCACAAAGTCCCCCTCATTTATGGAAGTGGCCTCCATCAGCTTCCCTTGGAGCTAGGAAGCCGAGACTTGCAGGGAATGTAAAGGGGGACTTGTGATCCGAGAGGAGAACTCAAGCTTGTCCGTACCACCTTCCCTCCGGAAATGGCAGAGGGACAAAGTCGGATTATGTTACCCGATTTGACTTCCATAAGCCTGGACACATTTTTCACAAAGTCCCCCTCATTTATGGAAGTGGCCTCCATCAGCTTCCCTTGGAGCTAGGAAGCCGAGACTTGCAGGGAAGGTAGAGGGGGACTTGTGATCCGAGAGGAGACCTCCAGCTTGTCAGTACCACCTTCCCTCCGGAAATGGCAGAGGGACAAAGTCGGATTATGTTACCCGATTTTACTTCCATAAGCCTGGACACATTTTTCACAAAGTCCCCCTCATTTATGGAAGTGGCCTCCAGCGGCTTCCCTTGGAGCTAGGAAGCCGAGACTTGCAGGGAAGGTAGAGGGGGACTTGTCATTCGAGAGGAGACCTCCAGCTTGTCTGTACCACCTTCCCTCCGGAAATGGCAAAGGGACAAAGTCGGATTATGTTACTAGATTTGACTTCCATAAGCCTGGACACATTTTTCACAAAGTCCCCCTCATTTATGAAAGTTGCCTCCAGCGGCTTCCCTTGGAGCTAGGAAGCCGAGACTTGCAGGGAAGGTAGAGGGGGACTTTTGATCCGAGAGGAGACCTCCACCTTGTCTGTACCACCTTCCCTCCGGGAATGGCAGAGGGACAAAGTCGGATTATGTTACCCGATTTGACTTCCATAAGCCTGGACACATTTTTCACAAAGTCCCCCTCATTTATGGAAGTGGCCTCCAGCGGCTTCCCTTGGAGCTAGGAAGCCGAGACTTGCAGGGAAGGTAGAGGGGGACTTGTCATTCGAGAGGAGACCTCCAGCTTGTCTGTACCCCCTTCCCTCCGGAAATGGCAGAGGGACAAAGTCAGATTATGTTACCCGATTTGACTTCCATAAGCCTGGACACATTTTTCACAAAGTCCCCCTCATTAATGGAAGTGGCCTCCAGCGGCTTCCCTTGGAGCTAGGAAGCCGAGACTTGCAGGGAAGGTAAAGGGGGACTTGTGATCCGAGAGGAGACCTCAAGCTTGTCTGTACCACCTTCCCTCCGGGAATGGCAGGGGGTGAAAGTCAGAAATTCTTACCCGTCTACGGTGCTCCTTTTCTGGGGAGACATTTCCAAAAATCACCCCACTTCTGTGGAAGTCTTGCCTCCCAGCCTACACCTCGGATGTCATGGAACTGATGGTGGGATCAAAACACCCTGCCCACTCCCCAGGGTCTCTCTACCTTCTTCCGGGAGGTGTCTGAAAGTACCCCCCCCTTTCACGTCACATGCCTCTAAGACCCAGGGGTCTCGAACCGTCATGCCCAGGCTCTGGAACTGCTGTCGGTATGAGACAGCCAGGTTCGTTCTATTAGCTGGTTCTCTGTCTCAAAACGGACACCCTTATGGAAGTTCAGCCCAGCGGTCAAAGTCGGACCATGTTACCCGATTACACTTCCATAAGCCCGGACACATTTTTCACAAAGGCCCCCTCATTTATGGAAGTTGCCTCCAGCGGCTTCCCTTGGAGCTAGGAAGCCGAGACTTGCAGGGAAGGTAGAGGGGGACTTGTGATCAGAGAGGAGACCTCCATCTTGTCTGTAGCACCTTCCCTCCGGGAATTGCAGAGGGAAAAAGTCGGATTATGTTACCCGATTTGACTTCCATAAGCCTGGACACATTTTTCACAAAGTCCCCCTCATTTATGGAAGTTGCCTCCAGCGGCTTCCCTCGGAGCTAGGAAGCCGAGACTTGCAGGGAAGGTAAAGGGGGACTTGTGATCCGAGAGGAGACCTCAAGCTTGTCTGTACCACCTTCCCTCCGGGAATGGCAGGGGGTGAAAGTCAGAAATTCTTACCCGCCTACGGTGCTCCTTTCCTGGGTAGACATTTCCAAAAATCACCCCACTTCTGTGGAAGTCTTGCCTCTCAGACTACACCTCGGATGTCATGGAACTGATGGTGGGATCAAAACACCCTGCCCACTCCCCAGGGTCTCTCTACCTTCTTCCGGGATGTGTCTGAAAGTACCCCCCCCCTTTCACGTCACATGCCTCTGAGACCCAAGGGTCTCGAGCCGTCATGCCCAGGCTCTGGAACTGCTGTCGGTATGAGACAGCCAGGTTCGTTCTCATAGCTGGTTCTCTGTCTCAAAATGGACACCCTTATGGAAGTTCAGCCCAGCGGTCAAAGTCGGACCATGTTACCCGATTACACTTCCATAAGCCCGGACACATTTTTCGCAAAGTCCCCCTCATTTATGGAAGTTGCCTCCAGCGGCTTCCCTTGGAGCTAGGAAGCCGAGACTTGCAGGGAAGGTAGAGGGGGACTTGTGATCCGAGAGGAGACCTCCACCTTGTCTGTAGCACCTTCCCTCCGGGAATGGCAGAGGGAAAAAGTCGGATTATGTTACCCGATTTGACTTCCATAAGCCTGGACACATTTTTCACAAAGTCCCCCTCATTTATGGAAGTGGCCTCCATCGGCTTCCCTTGGAGCTAGGAAGCCGAGACTTGCAGGGAAGGTAAAGGGGGACTTGTGATCCGAGAGGAGACCTCCAGCTTGTCCGTACCACCTTCCCTCCGGAAATGGCAGGGGGACAAAGTCGGATTATGTTACCCGATTTGACTTCCATAAGCCTGGACATATTTTTCACAAAGTCCCCCTCATTTATGGAAGTTGCCTCCAGCGGCTTCCCTTGGAGCTAGGAAGCCGAGACTTGCAGGGAAGGTAAAGGGGGACTTGTGATCCGAGAGGAGACCTCAAGCTTGTCTGTACCACCTTCTCTACGGGAATGGCAGGGGGTGAAAGTCAGAAATTCTTACCCGCCTACGGTGCTCCTTTCCTGGGTAGACATTTCCAAAAATAATCCCACTTCTGTGGAAGTCTTGCCTCCCAGCCTACACCTCGGATGTCATGGAACTGATGGTGGGATCAAAACACCCTGCCCACTCCCCAGGGTCTCTCTACCTTCTTACGGGAGGTGTCTGAAAGTACCCCCCCCTTTCACGTCACATGCCTCTGAGACCCAGGGGTCTCGAGCCGTCATGCCCAGGCTCTGGAACTGCTGTCGGTATGAGACAGCCAGGTTCGTTCTCATAGCTGGTTCTCTGTCTCAAAACGGACACCCTTATGGAAGTTCAGCCCAGCGGTCAAAGTCGGACCATGTTACCCGATTACACTTCCATAAGCCCATACACATTTTTCACAAAGTCCACCTCATTTATGAAAGTGGCCTCCATCGGCTTCCCTTGGAGCTAGGAAGCCGAGACTTGCACGGAAGGTAGAGGGGGACTTGTCAATCGAGAGGAGACCTCCAGCTTGTCTGTACCACCTTCCCTCCGGAAATGGCAGAGGGACAAAGTCAGATTATATTACCCGATTTGACTTCCATAAGCCTGGACACATTTTTCACAAAGTCCTCCTCATTTATGGAAGTTGCCTCCAGCGGCTTCCCTTGGAGCTAGGAAGCCGAGACTTGCAGGGAAGGTAAAGGGGGACTTGTGATCCGAGAGGAGACCTCAAGCTTGTCTGTACCACCTTCCCTACGGGAATGGCAGGGGGTGAAAGTCAGAAATTCTTACCCGCCTACGGTGCTCCTTTCCTGGGTAGACATTTCCAAAAATAACCCCACTTCTGTGGAAGTCTTGCCTCCCAGCCTACACCTCGGATGTCATGGAACTGATGGTGGGATCAAAACACCCTGCCCACTCCCCAGGGTCTCTCTACCTTCTTCCGGGAGGTGTCCGAAAGTACCCCCCCCTTTCACTTCACATGCCTCTGAGACCCAGGGGTCTCGAGCCGTCATGCCCAGGCTCTGGAACTGCTGTCGGTATGAGACAGCCAGGTTCGTTCTCATAGCTGGTTCTCTGTCTCAAAACGGACACCCTTATGGAAGTTCAGCCCAGCGGTCAAAGTCGGACCATGTTACCCGATTACACTTCCATAAGCCCGGACACATTTTTCACAAAGTCCCCCTCATTTATGGAAGTTGCCTCCAGCGGCTTCCCTTGGAGCTAGGAAGCCGAGACTTGCAGGGAAGGTAAAGGGGGACTTGTGATCCGAGAGGAGAACTCAAGCTTGTCCGTACCACCTTCCCTCCGGAAATGGCAGAGGGACAAAGTCGGATTATGTTACCCGATTTGACTTCCATAAGCCTGGACACATTTTTCACAAAGTCCCCCTCATTTATGGAAGTGGCCTCCATCAGCTTCCCTTGGAGCTAGGAAGCCGAGACTTGCAGGGAAGGTAAAGGGGGACTTGTGATCCGAGAGGAGAACTCAAGCTTGTCCGTACCACCTTCCCTCCGGAAATGGCAGAGGGACAAAGTCGGATTATGTTACCCGATTTGACTTCCATAAGCCTGGACACATTTTTCACAAAGTCCCCCTCATTTATGGAAGTTGCCTCCATCAGCTTCCCTTGGAGCTAGGAAGCCGAGACTTGCAGGGAAGGTAGAGGGGGACTTGTGATCCGAGAGGAGACCTCCAGCTTGTCTGTACCACCTTCCCTCCGGAAATGGCAGAGGGACAAAGTCGGATTATGTTACCCGATTTGACTTCCATAAGCCTGGACACATTTTTCACAAAGTCCCCCTCATTTATGGAAGTGGCCTCCAGCGGCTTCCCTTGGAGCTAGGAAGCCGAGACTTGCAGGGAAGGTAGAGGGGGACTTGTCATTCGAGAGGAGACCTCCAGCTTGTCTGTACCACCTTCCCTCCGGAAATGGCAGAGGGACAAAGTCGGATTATGTTACTAGATTTGACTTCCATAAGCCTGGACACATTTTTCACAAAGTCCCCCTCATTTATGAAAGTTGCCTCCAGCGGCTTCCCTTGGAGCTAGGAAGCCGAGACTTGCAGGGAAGGTAGAGGGGGACTTGTGATCCGAGAGGAGACCTCCACCTTGTCTGTACCACCTTCCCCCCGGGAATGGCAGAGGCACAAAGTCAGATTATGTTACACGATTTGACTTCCATAAGCCTGGACACATTTTTCACAAAGTCCCCCTCATTTATGGAAGTGGCCTCCAGCGGCTTCCCTTGGAGCTAGGAAGCCGAGACTTGCAGGGAAGGTAGAGGGGGACTTTTGATCCGAGAGGAGACCTCCACCTTGTCTGTACCACCTTCCCTCCGGGAATGGCAGAGGGACAAAGTCGGATTATGTTACCCGATTTGACTTCCATAAGCCTGGACACATTTTTCACAAAGTCCCCCTCATTTATGGAAGTGGCCTCCAGCGGCTTCCCTTGGAGCTAGGAAGCCGAGACTTGCAGGGAAGGTAGAGGGGGACTTGTCATTCGAGAGGAGACCTCCAGCTTGTCTGTACCCCCTTCCCTCCGGAAATGGCAGAGGGACAAAGTCAGATTATGTTACCCGATTTGACTTCCATAAGCCTGGACACATTTTTCACAAAGTCCCCCTCATTAATGGAAGTGGCCTCCAGCGGCTTCCCTTGGAGCTAGGAAGCCGAGACTTGCAGGGAAGGTAAAGGGGGACTTGTGATCCGAGAGGAGACCTCAAGCTTGTCTGTACCACCTTCCCTCCGGGAATGGCAGGGGGTGAAAGTCAGAAATTCTTACCCGCCTACGGTGCTCCTTTCCTGGGGAGACATTTCCAAAAATCACCCCACTTCTGTGGAAGTCTTGCCTCCCAGCCTACACCTCGGATGTCATGGAACTGATGGTGGGATCAAAACACCCTGCCCACTCCCCAGGGTCTCTCTACCTTCTTCCGGGAGGTGTCTGAAAGTACCCCCCCCTTTCACGTCACATGCCTCTAAGACCCAGGGGTCTCGAACCGTCATGCCCAGGCTCTGGAACTGCTGTCGGTATGAGACAGCCAGGTTCGTTCTATTAGCTGGTTCTCTGTCTCAAAACGGACACCCTTATGGAAGTTCAGCCCAGCGGTCAAAGTCGGACCATGTTACCCGATTACACTTCCATAAGCCCGGACACATTTTTCACAAAGTCCCCCTCATTTATGGAAGTTGCCTCCAGCGGCTTCCCTTGGAGCTAGGAAGCCGAGACTTGCAGGGAAGGTAGAGGGGGACTTGTGATCAGAGAGGAGACCTCCATCTTGTCTGTAGCACCTTCCCTCCGGGAATTGCAG
Organism: Bufo bufo; assembly: GCF_905171765.1. Lineage (NCBI taxonomy): Eukaryota > Metazoa > Chordata > Amphibia > Anura > Bufonidae > Bufo > Bufo bufo. The sequence goes on along the minus strand of NW_024400751.1, from coordinate 4,829 downwards.
AGGGAAAAAGTCGGATTATGTTACCCGATTTGACTTCCATAAGCCTGGACACATTTTTCACAAAGTCCCCCTCATTTATGGAAGTTGCCTCCAGCGGCTTCCCTCGGAGCTAGGAAGCCGAGACTTGCAGGGAAGGTAAAGGGGGACTTGTGATCCGAGAGGAGACCTCAAGCTTGTCTGTACCACCTTCCCTCCGGGAATGGCAGGGGGTGAAAGTCAGAAATTCTTACCTGCCTACGGTGCTCCTTTCCTGGGTAGACATTTCCAAAAATCACCCCACTTCTGTGGAAGTCTTGCCTCTCAGCCTACACCTCGGATGTCATGGAACTGATGGTGGGATCAAAACACCCTGCCCACTCCCCAGGGTCTCTCTACCTTCTTCCGGGAGGTGTCTGAAAGTACCCCCCCCCCCTTTCACGTCACATGCCTCTGAGACCCAAGGGTCTCGAGCCGTCATGCCCAGGCTCTGAAACTGCTGTCGGTATGAGACAGCCAGGTTCGTTCTCATAGCTGGTTCTCTGTCTCAAAATGGACACCCTTATGGAAGTTCAGCCCAGCGGTCAAAGTCGGACCATGTTACCCGATTACACTTCCATAAGCCCGGACACATTTTTCGCAAAGTCCCCCTCATTTATGGAAGTTGCCTCCAGCGGCTTCCCTTGGAGCTAGGAAGCCGAGACTTGCAGGGAAGGTAGAGGGGGACTTGTGATCCGAGAGGAGACCTCCACCTTGTCTGTAGCACCTTCCCTCCGGGAATGGCAGAGGGAAAAAGTCGGATTATGTTACCCGATTTGACTTCCATAAGCCTGGACACATTTTTCACAAAGTCCCCCTCATTTATGGAAGTGGCCTCCATCGGCTTCCCTTGGAGCTAGGAAGCCGAGACTTGCAGGGAAGGTAAAGGGGGACTTGTGATCCGAGAGGAGACCTCCAGCTTGTCCGTACCACCTTCCCTCCGGAAATGGCAGGGGGACAAAGTCGGATTATGTTACCCGATTTGACTTCCATAAGCCTGGACATATTTTTCACAAAGTCCCCTTCATTTATGGAAGTTGCCTCCAGCGGCTTCCCTTGGAGCTAGGAAGCCGAGACTTGCAGGGAAGGTAAAGGGGGACTTGTGATCCGAGAGGAGACCTCAAGCTTGTCTGTACCACCTTCCCTACGGGAATGGCAGGGGGTGAAAGTCAGAAATTCTTACCCGCCTACGGTGCTCCTTTCCTGGGTAGACATTTCCAAAAATAATCCCACTTCTGTGGAAGTCTTGCCTCCCAGCCTACACCTCGGATGTCATGGAACTGATGGTGGGATCAAAACACCCTGCCCACTCCCCAGGGTCTCTCTACCTTCTTACGGGAGGTGTCTGAAAGTACCCCCCCCTTTCACGTCACATGCCTCTGAGACCCAGGGGTCTCGAGCCGTCATGCCCAGGCTCTGGAACTGCTGTCGGTATGAGACAGCCAGGTTCGTTCTCATAGCTGGTTCTCTGTCTCAAAACGGACACCCTTATGGAAGTTCAGCCCAGCGGTCAAATTCGGACCATGTTACCCGATTACACTTCCATAAGCCCATACACATTTTTCACAAAGTCCCCCTCATTTATGAAAGTGGCCTCCATCGGCTTCCCTTGGAGCTAGGAAGCCGAGACTTGCACGGAAGGTAGAGGGGGACTTGTCAATCGAGAGGAGACCTCCAGCTTGTCTGTACCACCTTCCCTCCGGAAATGGCAGAGGGACAAAGTCAGATTATATTACCCGATTTGACTTCCATAAGCCTGGACACATTTTTCACAAAGTCCTCCTCATTTATGGAAGTTGCCTCCAGCGGCTTCCCTTGGAGCTAGGAAGCCGAGACTTGCAGGGAAGGTAAAGGGGGACTTGTGATCCGAGAGGAGACCTCAAGCTTGTCTGTACCACCTTCCCTACGGGAATGGCAGGGGGTGAAAGTCAGAAATTCTTACCCGCCTACGGTGCTCCTTTCCTGGGTAGACATTTCCAAAAATAACCCCACTTCTGTGGAAGTCTTGCCTCCCAGCCTACACCTCGGATGTCATGGAACTGATGGTGGGATCAAAACACCCTGCCCACTCCCCAGGGTCTCTCTACCTTCTTCCGGGAGGTGTCCGAAAGTACCCCCCCCTTTCACGTCACATGCCTCTGAGACCCAGGGGTCTCGAGCCGTCATGCCCAGGCTCTGGAACTGCTGTCGGTATGAGACAGCCAGGTTCGTTCTCATAGCTGGTTCTCTGTCTCAAAACGGACACCCTTATGGAAGTTCAGCCCAGCGGTCAAAGTCAGACCATGTTACCTGATTACACTTCCATAGGCCCGGACACATTTTTCACAAAGTCCCCCTCATTTATGGAAGTTGCCTCCAGCGGCTTCCCTTGGAGCTAGGAAGCCGAGACTTGCAGGGAAGGTAGAGGGGGACTTGTGATCCGAGAGGAGACCTCCTGCTTGTCCGTACCACCTTCCCTCCGGAAATGGCAGGGGGACAAAGTCGGATTATGTTACCCGATTTGACTTCCATAAGCCTGGACACATTTTTCACAAAGTCCCCCTCATTTATGGAAGTGGCCTCCAGCGGCTTCCCTTGGAGCTAGGAAGCCGAGACTTGCAGGGAAGGTAGAGGGGGACTTGTCATTCGAGAGGAGACCTCCAGCTTGTCTGTACCCCCTTCCCTCCGGAAATGGCAGAGGGACAAAGTCAGATTATGTTACTAGATTTGACTTCCATAAGCCTGGACACATTTTTCACAAAGTCCCCCTCATTTATGAAAGTTGCCTCCAGCGGCTTCCCTTGTAGCTGGGAAGCCGAGACTTGCAGGGAAGGTAAAGGGGGACTTGTGATCCGAGAGGAGACCTCAAGCTTGTCTGTACCACCTTCCCTCCGGGAATGGCAGGGGGTGAAAGTCAGAAATTCTTACCCGTCTACGGTGCTCCTTTTCTGGGGAGACATTTCCAAAAATCACCCCACTTCTGTGGAAGTCTTGCTTCCCAGCCTACACCTCGGATGTCATGGAACTGATGGTGGGATCAAAACACCCTGCCCACTCCCCAGGGTCTCTCTACCTTCTTCCGGGAGGTGTCTGAAAGTACCCCCCCCTTTCACGTCACATGCCTCTAAGACCCAGGGGTCTCGAACCGTCATGCCCAGGCTCTGGAACTGCTGTCGGTATGAGACAGCCAGGTTCGTTCTCATAGCTGGTTCTCTGTCTCAAAACGGACACCCTTATGGAAGTTCAGCCCAGCGGTCAAAGTCGGACCATGTTACCCGATTACACTTCCATAAGCCCGGACACATTTTTCACAAAGTCCCCCTCATTTATGGAAGTTGCCTCCAGCGGCTTCCCTTGGAGCTAGGAAGCCGAGACTTGCAGGGAAGGTAGAGGGGGACTTGTGATCAGAGAGGAGACCTCCATCTTGTCTGTAGCACCTTCCCTCCGGGAATGGCAGAGGGAAAAAGTCGGATTATGTTACCCGATTTGACTTCCATAAGCCTGGACACATTTTTCACAAAGTCCCCCTCATTTATGGAAGTTGCCTCCAGCGGCTTCCCTTGGAGCTAGGAAGCCGAGACTTGCAGGGAAGGTAAAGGGGGACTTGTGATCCGAGAGGAGACCTCAAGCTTGTCTGTACCACCTTCCCTCCGGGAATGGCAGGGGGTGAAAGTCAGAAATTCTTACCCGCCTACGGTGCTCCTTTCCTGGGTAGACATTTCCAAAAATCACCCCACTTCTGTGGAAGTCTTGCCTCTCAGCCTACACCTCGGATGTCATGGAACTGATGGTGGGATCAAAACACCCTGCCCACTCCCCAGGGTCTCTCTACCTTCTTCCGGGAGGTGTCTGAAAGTACCCCCCCCCCTTTCACGTCACATGCCTCTGAGACCCAAGGGTCTCGAGCCGTCATGCCCAGGCTCTGGAACTGCTGTCGGTATGAGACAGCCAGGTTCGTTCTCATAGCTGGTTCTCTGTCTCAAAATGGACACCCTTATGGAAGTTCAGCCCAGCGGTCAAAGTCGGACCATGTTACCCGATTACACTTCCATAAGCCCGGACACATTTTTCGCAAAGTCCCCCTCATTTATGGAAGTTGCCTCCAGCGGCTTCCCTTGGAGCTAGGAAGCCGAGACTTGCAGGGAAGGTAGAGGGGGACTTGTGATCCGAGAGGAGACCTCCACCTTGTCTGTAGCACCTTCCCTCCGGGAATAGCAGAGGGAAAAAGTCGGATTATGTTACCCGATTTGACTTCCATAAGCCTGGACACATTTTTCACAAAGTCCCCCTCATTTATGGGAGTGGCCTCCATCGGCTTCCCTCGGAGCTAGGAAGCCGAGACTTGCAGGGAAGGTAAAGGGGGACTTGTGATCCGAGAGGAGACCTCCAGCTTGTCCGTACTACCTTCCCTCCGGAAATGGCAGGGGGACAAAGTCGGATTATGTTACCCGATTTGACTTCCATAAGCCTGGACATATTTTTCACAAAGTCCCCCTCATTTATGGAAGTTGCCTCCAGCGGCTTCCCTTGGAGCTAGGAAGCCGAGACTTGCAGGAAAGGTAAAGGGGGACTTGTGATCCGAGAGGAGACCTCAAGCTTGTCTGTACCACCTTCCCTACGGGAATGGCAGGGGGTGAAAGTCAGAAATTCTTACCTGCCTACGGTGCTCCTTTCCTGGGTAGACATTTCCAAAAATAACCCCACTTCTGTGGAAGTCTTGCCTCCCAGCCTACACCTCGGATGTCATGGAACTGATGGTGGGATCAAAACACCCTGCCCACTCCCCAGGGTCTCTCTACCTTCTTCCGGGAGGTGTCCGAAAGTACCCCCCCCTT